>NC_057804.1:294585895-294707887 GCF_018294505.1 Triticum aestivum | reverse complement strand
GTTGCAAGTAGTTTCTGGTGTTTGTAGTATGCTGGAGGCCATGCACAACACCGGCCCTAGGGGTGGGTTATGATGCGGTAGGCACGTGGCACGGTGTACCGAGGCACATGCTTGGTTAGCTTGGGAACCCTACACATCATTTGGGGCCGTAGTGGAAACCTCGGCCGGACTCCCTGCGGATGGAACCTGAATAGGCGATAAACCTGGACTAGGGACTTGTGTGGTTAGTCAGGTCGTGGTCTACACCCACGTCGGCTTTCGCCTGAAGTCTGCCGAGCACATGTCATGTGTAGACGTTAAGTGGTGGAAACATGTGTGAAGAAGTACACCCCTACAGGGTTATAAATGATCTATTCGAATAGCCGCGTCCGCGGTAAAGGACTTCTGGGTTGCCTATACAGTTCATAGACAAGTGAAAGTGGATACTCTAAAATGCGCAAGATAAGAGTGAGTGCTATGGATGGCCTTCTCGTAGAGAGACGGGAGCAGATCCATAGTGGTGTATTGATATGGTGAATATGTGGACTCGTGTGCACCACCTCAAAAGAGTTACTTGCCATCGTAGTTTAGGATAGCCATTGAGTCAAAGCTGGCTTGCTGCAGTTAAACTCCGCCACCCCTTTGTTCATACTAATGCATATGTAGCTAGTTCTGATGTAAGTCTTGCTGGTTACATTTGTACGCACGTTTGCTTAATTTATGTTTTGTAGAGGGACTTCAGTCTCACTAGTAGTTCCGCGTGGACTTCGACATTTAGCTAGTTACCTCAGCTACGATCTTGTACCTTGGGAGGGTCTTATAGATAGTCAGGCTTCACAGCCTTTTTCTTTTATAGTTGTTTGTACTCAGACATGTTATGCTTCCGTTGCCTGTATGCTCTGTATGTTGGGTCATGTGACCCATGTTTGTAATATCTGGCTCCTCGGAGGCTATTGAATAAATACTTGAGTTGTAAAGTTTTGTTGTGATGCCATGTTGTATTTGCACATATCGAGCATATTGTGTGTGCGATTTGAAATGCTTGGTATGTGTGGGATCCGACAACCTAGTTGTTTATTCTTGGTAGCCTCTCTTATGGGGAAATGTCTCCTAGTGCTTCCACTAACCCATGGTAGCTTGCTATTGCTCCAGAACACTTAGGTTGGCCAGCATGTGTCCTACATTCCTATGTCTGTCCCTTCGAGGAAATGTCACACATTGTTTGTTTAAGTTCTTGTAGCTTGCTACGACTTGGGTTCATACGTTGCTGATCGACACGTTCGTTTCTGGGTCATGTATGCATGTCCATGTAAGTTAACGCCACCTTGGTTTTACAACTAGTCATGTTGGTCCGGGTTTTTTGTCATATGGATGCTAGCGACACTATCATATACGTGAGCCAAAAGGCACAAACGTTCCTAGGCCCGGTAAGGTGGCACCCATGGGAATACCGTGCGTGTGGCCGCAAATTGATATAATGTGTTACATGCTAGGTCGGTGTGACTTAGGATTGGGGTCCTGATAGCTATACATGGAGAAATGGCCCAATATTTGATGTTGCACAGAAAGTATCAAGAAAAAAAGTTTAGAAACTAAGTTATGAACTTAGAGGTATCTAGGAACTTGAATAATGGCATTTGGACCAGATATGAGATCTCTGTGATTTTCTAAAGCTCAGCACAGAATTAAGAAAATGGGATTTCATAAATATTTGTGAAGGTATTTCTGGGAAAATGTGAAAATAGCACCATGTGATAGATCATGAATTTAGGGACTATAGAAATTGGAAGCACCAAATTTGGACCTTATTTGAATATTTGGGAGATTTTACAAGTCTACAAAAAGAAAAAGGAAAAGGTTTTACCAAAATGGGCCGGATCTTGGTGGCGGCAGCGCGCACTAGGCAAGTGATAACCCGCAAGTATACGGGATAGTTGTAGCCTCTTTTGATAAGTAAGAGTGTCGAACCCAATGAGGAGCTAAAGGTAGAACAAATACTCTCTCAAGTCCTATCGTCCACTTCTACGACTCTACGCACGCTTGACGTTCGCTTTACCTAGAACAAGTA
Organism: Triticum aestivum; assembly: GCF_018294505.1. Taxonomy (NCBI): domain Eukaryota; kingdom Viridiplantae; phylum Streptophyta; class Magnoliopsida; order Poales; family Poaceae; genus Triticum; species Triticum aestivum. The sequence continues at coordinate 294,705,840 of NC_057804.1, read as the reverse complement.
TGAAACTACAGGTACTTTGTAGGTGTAGTTGGATAGGTTTGCAAGATAATATAGAACACGTAAATAAACTAGGGTCTGTTTAGATAAAGAAGCAATAAAGTAAATATAGCGAGTGTGGAAAAGTGGTAGTAGGAGTTGTGAAATTGTCCCTAAGCAATTGACTATGTTACTAGACCGGTAATCACTATTGCAATTCTATTTGAGGGAGAGGCATAACCTAACATACTTTCTCTACTTGGATCATATGCACTTATGATTGGAACTCTAGCAAGCATCCGCAACTACTAAAGATTCATTAAGGTAAAACCCAACCATAGCATTAAAGTATCAAGTCCCCTTTATCCCATACGCAAACAACCTACTTACTCGGGTCTGTGCTTCTGTCACTCACGCCACCCGCCATAAGCAAATCATAAACATATTTCAAACCCTACAGCGAGAATCCCTCACGCTTGCGCGACACGGAGGGCACTATAGGATAGAACCAATAATAAAACATGCAACTCAAACCAATCATAGCAATTCATCAATCACCGATAGGACAACGAAAATCTACTCAGACATCATAGGATGGCAACACATCATTGGAAAATAATATGAAGCATAAAGCACCATGTTCAATTAGAGGGTACAGCGGGTTGCGGGAGAGTGGACCGCTTAATATAGATGGGGGAAGGTGATGGAGATGTTGGTGAAGATGACGGCAGTGTTGGTGAAGATCGCGGTGATGATGATGGCCCCCGGCGGCGTTCCGGTGCCACAGGAAGCGATGGGGAGAGAGCCCCCCTTCTTCTTCTTCTTCCTTGACCTTCTCCCTAGATGGGAGAAGGGTTTCCCCTCTGGTCCTTGGTTCCCATGGCGTGGGAGGGGCGAGAGCCCCTCGGAGATTGGATCTATCTCTCTGTTTCTGCATTTTGGAATCCTTCCCCTTCACCGTTTCTTTTATATCTGGAGATCCGTAACTCCGATTGGGGTGAATCTTTCGCCCAGATTTTTCTCGTAAAATTAGCTTTCTTGCTGCAAAAGAAGAGCGTCAACCGCCTTACCGGTGGCCATGATAGTCCAGGGCGCGCCCAGGGGGGAGGGCGCGCCCCCTGTCTCGTGGCCACCCCGGACACCGTTTCGCGTTGATTCTTCCTCCGGCAAATCCCAAATATTCCAAAATAATTCTCTGTCCGTTTTTATCCCATTCGGATTCCGTTTGATATTGGGTTTCTGCGAAACATAAAACATGCAACGGACAGGAACTGACACTGGGCACTGGATCAATGTTAGTCCCAAAAATAGTATAAAAAGTTGCCAAAAGTATATAAAAGTTGAATAATATTGGCATGGAACAATCAAAAATTATAGATACAATGGAGACGTATCAGCATCCCCAAGCTTAATTCTTGCTCATCCTCGAGTAGGTAAATGATAAAAAAGATAATTTTTGATGTGGAATGCTACCTAGCATAATCTTGATCATATGTCTAATCATGGCATGAATATTAAGACACGAGTTATTCAAAGCAATAGTCTATCATTTGACATAAAAACGATGATACTTCGAGTGTACCAATAAAGCAATCATGTCTTTTCAAAACAACAAGGCCAAAGCAAGCTTATCCCTACAAAATCATATAGTTTGGCCATGCTTCATTTTCGTCACACAAAATGCCCCCATCATGCACAACCCCGATGACAAGCCGAGCAATTGGTTCATACTTTTTAACGCGCTTCAGCTTTTTCAACCCTCACGCAATACATGAGTGCAAGCCATGGATATAGCACTATAGGTGGAATAGAATATAATGATGGAGGTTATGTGGAGAAGACAAAAAACAAAGAAAGTCTCACATCGACGCGGCTAATCAACGGGCTATGGAGATGCCCATCAATTGATGTCAATGCGAGGAGTAGGGATTGCCATGCAATGGATGCACTAAGAGATATAAGTGTATGAAAGCTCAACAAAAGAAACTAAGTGGGTGTGCATCCAACTTGCTTGCTCATGAAGACCTAGGGCATTTGAGGAAGCCCATCGTTGGAATATACAATCCAAGTTCTATAATGAAAATGCCCACTAGTATATGAAAGTGACAACATAGGAGACAATCTATATTAAGAACATGGTGCTACTTTGAAGCACAAGTGTGGAAAAAGGATAGTAACATTGCCCCTTTTCTTTTCTTCTTTCTTTTTTTTCTTTTTTTCTTTTTGGGTGGGCTTCTTTGGCCCCCTTTTTTATTTAGGCTTCTTTGGACTTTCCTTTTTTTCTTTTTCTTTTTTTTATGGGGCAATGTTCTATAGTGATGATCATCACACTTTTATTTACTTACAACTCGATATTACAACTCGATACTGGAACAAAGATATGACTCTATATGAATGCTTCCCGCGGTGTACCGGGATGTGCAATGATCTAGCGTAGCGATGACATCAAAAAACGGACAAGCCATGAAAACATCATGCTAGCTATCTTACGATCATGCAAAGCAATATGACAATGAATGCTCAAGTCATGTATATGATGATGATGAAAGTTGCATGGCAATATATCTCGGAATGGCTATGGAAATGCCATAATAGGTAGGTATGGTGGCTGTTTTGAGGAAGATATAAAGAGGCTTATGTGTGATAGAGCGTATCATATCACAGGGTTTGGATGCACCGGCGAAGTTTGCACCAACTCTCGAGGTGAGAAAGGGTAATGCACGGTACCGAAGAGGCTAGCAATGATGGAAAGGTAAAAGTGTGTATAATCCATGGACTCACATTAGTCATAAAGAACTCATATACTTATTGCAAAAGTTTATTAGCCCTCAAAGCAAAGTACTACTACGCATGCCCCTAGGGGGATAGATTGGTAGGAAAAGACCATCGCTCGTCCCCGACCGCCACTCATAAGGAAGACAATCAAAGAAACACCCCATGCTTCAAATTTGTCACACAACGGTTACCATACGTGCATGCTACGGGATTTGCAAACCTCAACACAAGTGTCTCTACAATCCACAACCACCCACTAGCATGACTCTAATACCACCACCTTTATATCGCAAAACTATTGCAAGGAATCAAACATATCATATTCAGTGATCTACAAGTTTATGTAGGATTTTATGACTAACCATGTGAATGACCCATTCCTGTTATCTCTCTAAAAAGATATAAGTGAAGCAAGAGAGTTTAATATTTCTACAAAAGATATGTCCATTCTCTAACAAATATAAGTGAAGCAAAAGAGCATTCTACAAATGGCAGTTTTCTATGTAAAGAGAAACAGGCAATCCAACTTCAAATGATATAAGTGAAGCACATGAAGCATTCTATAAAGCCACACTCAAAAGATTTAAGTGAAGTGCAATGAGCATTCTATAAAACAACCAAGGACTATGTCATACCAGCATGGTGCATAAAAGAAAAATGAAAACTAAATGCAAAAGACGCTCCAAGACTTGCACATAATGCATGAACGAAACGAATTCGAAAACATACCGATACTTGTTGAAGAAAGAGGGGATGCCTTCCAGGGCATCCCCAAGCTTAGACGCCTGAGTCTCCTTGAATATTTACTTGGGGTGCCTCGGGCATCTCCAAGCTTGAGCTCTTGCCTCTCTTCCTTTTCCTCATATCGAGACATCCTCGATTAGACACTTCATCCAAACAAAACTTCAACAGAAAATTCGGTAAGATCCGTTAGTATAATAAAGCAAATCACCACTCTAAGTACTGTTGCAAACCAATTCATATTTTTTTTGCATTGTGTCTACTGTAATATAACTTTTCCATGTCTTAATCCACTAATATAAATTGATAGATTCATCAAAACAAGCAAACTATGCATCAAAAACAGAATCTGTCAAAAACAGAACAGTCTGTAGCAATCTGAACATCCACCATACTTCTTCTACCCCAACAATTCTACCACAATTAGGAACAATAAAAAAGTTGTATAGCAAGACATTGCAAAAGGAATCAGAACCAAATGACGTTCCAGTTAAAAATGTAAAATCGCGCACTACAGCCAAAGTTTCTGTCCTGCATCGTACAAACCAACAAGCACTGTAAACATCCTAAAGGCAAACCTTAGCACATTATTTTTATAATACAATGGAATTGTACAAGGGGATCATTATGTTTGATGAAAAATTTCTGTAATCAAGATTCACAAAGTTTCCGTGAGCATGAACAAAGTTCAAGGAGCACTCCCACTTCAACAATGCTTGTCTCTCTCACTTTCACTTTCCTTTTTGAAAAGTTTTTAGGTTCACCTCTTTATTTATTTTTTGTTTTTAAACTATATGAAAGCACTCAACAAAAATAAATGACTCTCTAAAACTTCCGGGTTGTCTCCCTGGCAGCGCTTTCTTTAAAGCCATTAAGCTAGGCATTTAGTGCTCAAGTAATGAGTCCACCCGGATCCCAAGGTATATCAAAGCCAATTTTAATTAACAATGATTTGTAATTTAGTAGTGAGCACAAAAGTAACATATATCATTCAAAAACGAAGTCTAACTCTCTTCCTATGCATCGGCATGTCATGAGAGAACAATTCATGCACACCGAGTAAAGGTCAATGCATAGTATAAGCAGTTTCTTGCAATTTTAGCGTATGGGAAACATAGAGAGGCGGAGATATAGTTCCTCTCTCATAATAATTGCAAGTAGGAGTAGCAAGCACATGCATATTATATTCATCAAAATCATCATGTGCAATGGTAAAAGGCAACCCATCAATATAATCCTTAATAAGCACAAACTTCTCCGATAAAGTGTAGTAGGGAGAATTCAAAAAGATAATAGGACTATCATGCGTGGGTGCAATAGCAACAATTTCATGTTTAACATAAGGAACTATAGCAAGTTCATCTCCATAAGCATAATTCATATTGGCATCTTGGCCACAAGCATAGCAAGTATCATCAAAAAGGGATATTTCAAACAAATTCAACGGATCATAGCAATCATCATAGCAATCATCCTTCGGTAAGCACGAAGGGGAATTAAATAATTATGAGTTGGAGGGTTACTCTCATTAGAAGGTGGGAACGGGTAGCTAATCCGCTCTTCCTCCTTTTGTTCTTCACTCTCCTCATCATCTTTTTCATCCAATGAGCTCACTGTTTCATCAATTTTTTCTTACATAGCTTCCTGCAAAATATTAGTCTCTTCTTGGACAGCGGAGACTTTCTCAATAAATGCATTAATATAGTAATTGTATTCATAATTTTCATAGCAATATCTAAGTATAGCAAGATTTTCAGGCGTATAAACACCATCATCATCAAAAGCTTCATACTTTTCAAACAAAGATTCAATTTCATAAGCAGCCTTAAAAGTAACAAATTCTTCTATTTGTTCCACATCATAGTAATCATATATACCATTAGCATAAGAAGCTAAGGTTTCATTATCATTAAATTTGCATGAAAAGGGAAGGTGTGGAGCCTTCATCCTAGAGCAACAAGTAATATCATATCTCAAGCATAGATCCCGGGCATACCAACGCAACATAATAAATTGATCCCATAATAGTTTCCCTTTGTGTGTCGAGCGATAATCCCTAAAGTATTCACGTTGATCCAACGTGTCTCCCATTATAAAGTTGAATGGGGTTTTCTCAGGATTATCAAAGTAGTACGTAATATATCTCACATAATGAGAATCAAGGGTTTTAGGAGTTACCCGATATCCATGAGTAGCAAGTACACCTAATTTTTTTGGTATTTCATGTTCCATATCCATAACTAATGATAAAGAACAACTAAGAACAGCAAATAAAAATTATTTAGTGATAAAGCAAACAAGCACACACAAGAATATTCACCCCACACTATGACTCCCCGGCAACGGCGCCAGAAAAAGGACTTCATAACCCGCAAGTATACGGGATAGTTGTAGCCTCTTTCGATAAGTAAGAGTGTCGAACCCAACGAGGAGCTAAAGGTAGAACAAATACTCTCTCAAGTCCTATCGGCCACTGATACGACTCTACGCACGCTTGACGTTCGCTTTACCTAGAACAAGTATGAAACTAGAGGTACTTTGTAGGTGTAGTTGGATAGGTTTGCAAGATAATAAAGAACACGTAAATATAAACTAGGGGCTGTTTAGATAAAGAAGCAATAAAGTAAATATAGCGAGTGTGGAAAAGTGGTGGTAGGAGTTGTGAAATTTTCCCTAAGCAATTGACTACGTTACTAGACCGGTAATCACTATTGCAATTCTATTTGAGGGAGAGGCATAAGCTAACATACTTTCTCTACTCGGATCATATGCACTTATGATTGGAACTCTAGCAAGCATCCGCAACTAATAAAGATTCATTAAGATAAAACCCAACCATAGCATTAAAGTATCAAGTCCCCTTTATCCCATGCAAACAACCTATTTACTCGGGTCTGTGCTTCTGTCACTCACGCCACCCACCATAAGCAAATCATAAAAATATTGCAAACCCTATAGCGAGAATCCCTCACATTTGCGCGACACAGAGGGCACGATAGGACAGCACCAATAATAAAACATGCAACTCAAACAAATCATAGCAATTCATCAATCACCGATAGGACAATGAAAATCTACTCAGACATCATAGGAGGGCAACACATCATTGGAAAATAATATGAAGCATAAAGCACCATGTTCAAGTAGAGGGTACAGCGGATTGCGGGAGAGTGGACCACTGAATATAGATGGGGGAAGGTGATGGAGATGTTGGTGAAGATGACGGCGGTGTTGGCGAAGATCGCGATGATGATGATGGCCCCCGGCGGTGTTCCGGTGCCACCGGAAGCAAGGGGGAGAGAGACCCCTTCTTCTTCTTCTTCCTTGACCTTCTCCCGAGATGGGAGAAGGGTTTCCCCTCTGGTCCTTGGCTCCCATGGCGTGGGAGGGGTGAGAGCCCCTCCGAGATTGGATCTATCTCTCTGTTTCTGCGTTCTGGAATCCGTCCCCTTCACCGTTTCTTTTATATCTGGAGATCCGTAACTCCGATTGGGGTGAATCTTTTGCCCAGATTTTTCGCTTAAAATTAGCTTTCTTGCGGCAAAAGAAGAGCGTCAACCGCCTTACGGGTGGCCCACGAGAGTCCAGGGCGCGCCCAGGGGAAGGGCGCGCCCCCTTGTCTCGTGGCCACCCCGGACACCGTTTCGCGTTGATTCTTCCTCCGGGAAATCCCAAATATTCCAAAATAATTCTCCGTCCGTTTCCATCCCGTTTGGATTCCGTTTCATATTGGGTTTCTGCGAAACATAAAACATGCAACAGACAGGAACTGGCACTGGGCACTGGATCAATATGTTAGTCCGAAAAATAGTATAAAAAGTTGCCAAAAGTATATAAAAGTTGAATAATTTTGGCATGGAACAATCAAACATTATATATACGATGGAGACGTATCAGCGAGGTTTAGTAGCAGGGCGCCACTGGGCTGGCCCAGCGGCTCAGCCGCACACGCGCAGGGGGCCACCTCGGAAGCGGCTTGGCGTAAATACGCCTTCGCGTGGGGGAGGCGGTTCCGGCTGAAGCCATGTCCACTTAAATGGTGTGGCAGGCCGACGGGGTCGCTGACCTACGGGGCCCACCCTCAGGGTCGTCTCCCTCCTCCCACGCTCACGGGAAAGGGGATTGAACCCCGGCTGTGCACCAGCCGGTGCTTTCCCCCGGTGACATAGGCCACCTCCGAACAAGCTCCGGCCATCGGAGGGATCGCCGGGGAGCGGCGCATCAGGGGTGCCCGCGGGGACAGTAGGGGGACGCCAAGGCGTGCCCGGCACTAGCCGAGGTGGGCGGACGCCCGGGCGATGATGGGCAGGGGTGCTCAGGGCCCCGGTGGACAGGGCGATGGGGGGAAAGGGTCACCGGACCATGGCAGTTCTTCTGGTGGGGAGAGGAGGAGAGGAGAAGCCCGCCCTTTCCTGAATCGGAGTGGAGGCCGACGGTGGCACTCCGGCCAAGGAAGGTGCTGGAGGGCACGGGAGAGAGAGCACGATTGTCTGGGGTGTTGGTGGGAGAGTGGGAGAGAGATACGAACTGAGAGGGAGGCCTGGGGAGGGGTATTTGCAGAAAGGCGATGATGCACCATGGCCAGCGTCCATGGACATGCTCGGTGAGTTGTGCAAAGGGAGAAGGACGGCAGGGGAGGAGGGGCCCGACACAATGGCGTGTCACGCACGACGAGGCGGACTCGGGGGACATGATCTCGATGCCCAACGCTGTCGGGGGCCTTGGGGTGGTCAAGCTACAGTGCCTGAGTGCACTGTAGCGTGCTCCAGAGTGCGCCCATGGAATGCCATGGCATTTGAAAAGTGCCATGGGCATGTCCTCTAGTGTCTGCGGGCTTTGGGGTTGGGTAAATAATGGGAAAAGGGCATTGGATGCTCTGATGATCCACCAGAAGCAAGGTGGGTTTGAGAGGGGGGAATGTTGTCCAGAGAGAGAAATGGTGTGGGTTTCACCCATCAATAATCGAGGCATTTCCTTGAAATTTTTACTAGAGGTAGAGGGTAACTAGGGTGAGATCTGGTAAAAAATTGTACCCCGGGGAGAACCCATTTGGTGCCCCAATTATTGATCACAAGATTGTGGCAGAAGGTGTTTGATGATGTTTTGGACAAGCACATTGGTTCCAATTTTCATGAGAATTAACAGGATCAAATGGGATATATAATTGAGGTTGTTCACCAAGTTTGAGTCCATTTGAAGAAAGTTTCCAATGTAACTTTGGCAAACCCTAGAAATCAACAGAAAAAGATTTCCCAAGATTTAGTCATGCAAATCTATTCTCCTTCTTGCACCACTTTGTGTAGTCTCATCATTTGAGTACTTGAGCATGTCCACAAAGTCTGGGATCAAACGGAGAAAGTTGGCAATATAAAGTTGTTCAAGTTTGGTTCTGGAGAGAGAGGGTTTTGGGGCACTTTTGTGGACATAAATGATTTTGATTGAGACGAAACTTTTCAAGATCATCACATTATGCATATGTGACTTGCTAAAATTTTCCTGGATTTATTTGAAAATATTTCTTATAGAAATATTTCAAATACTTGAAATGAACAGAAATGGTTTTGGAGGGTTTTGTCCAACATTTTGAACATGACCATGTATTGGAACTCATATATATGGAAAATATATCTCCAGTGAGTTCCCCTAAATTTTCTCAAATATTTGTGAAGCTTTAAAGTAATTTTAACACATTAAAGGCCACTTCTGGCCTAAAGAAAAACCCTTTAAATAAAATAGAAAAATAACTTTTAAAATAATATTTTTGTGGTTTTCGGGAGTCCTATATCTAATACGAGTCAAATATGCTTTTTGAAAGATTTTTCACACCCTTAATTAAGTACTTGTAGTTCAAGTCTCAATTCAGGGGATTTTGGAAAAACTAATTTAGAAAATACTTCTTGGCCAGATTATTTTTTTAAGAAAATACTATTATGTCCTATACACAAGGCATGACCATTGGGCAAAGTTTTGGATCAAGGAGGAGTATAAGAGTTGGAGGATTTATTTGATTTTTAGATCACTTGCAAACAGCAGACAAAATCCAATCAAAGCAACGTCCAAAACACTCAAAAGTTTTTGTCAAACCACATTTTATCATGATTATTAGCTTAAGTGTTTTGGCATGAAAATCAGGATGTGACATTTCCCTTCTCTATCTTGTTGTGATGAATTGAGTTTTCCCTTTGAGATTTCATTTTTATCAGATTGAATACTTTTATAGATTTGAGAACACTTGATGTATGTCTTGCTATGAATACCTGTGGTGACAATGGGGGTGTCATATTGATTCAGATGATGTGTGTTCTGGCACTCAACTCGCGGATTCTCGCGGTGACATTGTTGTAATCTATGCATAGCGGTTTATGCACGTTCTCATCTTTGTTTCTCCGGTAGAAATCTTGGGGCACTCTTTGAGGTTCTTTGTGTTGGATTGAGTATTATGAATCTAAAATTATTTGATGCATATCATATAATCAACTTACGGATACTTGCGGTGACATTGGAGTATCTAGTTGACATTATAGTTGGTTGATGTGTATCATATGGTGTTATTTTAGTACGAACTCTTGGTTAGATCGATCAAAAAGAATATCTTGGTGTAATTTTAGTACGAACTCTAGGATTGATTGATCAGAAAGAATAGCTTTAAGGTGGTTTCGTACCCTACAAAAAAAATTATTCTTATGTTCTCCGCTAGATAGGAACTTTGGAGAGATTCTTCATTGCACGTTGAGGGATTGTTATATGATCTAATTATATTAGCATTGTTGAGAGATTGCACTAGCGAAAGTATGGACCCTAGGCCTCATTTTCAAGCATTGCAATACCGTTTGTGCTCACTTTTGTTACTTGCTACCTTGTTGTATTTTATTGTTCCTATTACAAAAAATTGATATCTACTATCCATATTACACTTGTATCACCATCTCTTCGCCGAACTAGTGCACCTATATAATTTACCATTGTATTTAGTGTGTTGGGGGCACAAGAGACTTTTTATTATTTGGTTGCAAGGTTGTTTGAGAGAGACCTTCTTCATCCTATGCCTCCCGCAGATTGATAAACCTTAGGTCATCCACTTGAGGGAAATTTGCTCCTGTCCTACAAAACTCTGCGCTTGGAGGCCCAACATGAGTCTACAAGGACAAGTTGTGTAGTAGACATCACATGCCACACGCTAGCCGCACCTCGCCTCTGCTGCTTTTATCCTACTGCTGCCTGACGCGTGCGCCCCTGATACGTCTCCAACGTATCTATAATTTTTGATTGTTTCATGCCATTATATTATGAATCTTGGATGTTTTATATGCATTATTATGCTATTTTATATCATTTTGGGGACTAACTTATTAACCTAGTGCCTAGTGTCACTTGTTGTTTTTCCTTGTTTTTGTCTTTACAGAAGATCAATACCAAACAGACTCCAAATGGAACAAAACTTTTTGATGATTTTTCCTGGACCACAAGACACCCTGGAAGCTTCGGGAGGATGCCACAATGTGGCGACAAGCTTGTGGGCACCCCATGGCTCCTCTAACCCTAATTCTTCTTCTATAAATACCCAAATATTCCCCGAATCCAGATGGCACACCAAAAATACTTTACCGCCGCTGCAAGTTTCTGTCATCGTGAGATCCCATTTGGGGACCTTTTTCGGTACTCTACCAGAGGGGGATTTGATCACGGAGGGATTCTACACCAACCTTGCTTCCCTACCAATGATGTGTGAGTAGTATACCACAGACCTACGGGTCCATAGCTAGTAGCTAGACGGCTTATTATCTCTCTTTGATCTTCAATACAATGTTCTCCTCGATGTTCTTGTAGATCTATTTCATGTAATCTTCTTTTGTCGTGTGTTTGTTGAGATCCAATGAATTTTGGGTTTATGATCAGATTATCTATGAACATTTTTTGAGTCTTCTATGAACTCTTTTATGCATGATTTATATACCTTAGTATATCTCTCCAATCTATTGATTTGGTTTGGCCAACTAGATTTATTTTTCTTGCAACGGGAGAGGTGCTTTGTAATGGATTCAATCTTGTTGTGCTCAATCCCAGTGATAGAAAGGGACATGACACATATTTGTATTGTTGCCATTAAGGATAAAAAGATGTGGTTTGTTCATATTGATTGGATCTATCCCTCTACATCATGTCATCTTGCTTAAGGCGTTACTCCGTTCTGGTTAACTTAATACACTAGGTGCATGCTGGATAGCGGTCGGTGTGTGGAGTAATAGTAGTAGATGCAGGCAGGAGTCGGTCTACTTTTCTCGGATGTGATCCCTATATACATGATCATTGCCTTGGGTATCTTCATAACTATGTGCTTTTCTATCAATTGCTCAACAGTAAAAAAAATTACCCACCGTATGCTTTCTTTCAAGAGAGAAGCCTCTGGTGAAAACTATGGCCCCTCGTTCTATCTTTTATCATATTATCTTCAGTTCTACAAAATCAGAAACACAAAAATACCTTGCTACAATTTATTTACTTTTATTTTATTTTGCACTTTTACTTATCTTTTATATCCATCACTATCAGATCTCATCCTTGCAAATAACATTGAAGGGATTGACAACCCCTTTATCGCGTTGGGTGCAAGTATTTGTTTGTTTGTGCAGGTGCAATTATTGGAGACTTGTATATTCCTCCTACTAGATTGATACCTTGGTTCTTGTATCATCAGGGCCAAGGTATCAAAGGATCTGTCAAGAGACCTCAGCAATTTCTTCACCACCTCGTGGTCAGTGATATCAGCAGCACCCAGTGCTTGTAGCTCATTGAAGATATTTTTGAGGCGGTCCAAAGTTTGCTGAACATTTTCATTTTCAAGGCCTCTTGAAGGGATTGAGGAGATTGTGAAGCATGTCAACTCAAGAGTCACGTTGAGTGGAAACTCCCTCGTTGACCTTGGAGAGCCTATCCTAGATCAGCTTTGATGTTTCCAGTGCACTCACTCGGCCATACTGCCCTTTGTTAAGATGTCCACATATGATTTTCTTCGCCTGAGAGTCGAGTTACTTGAATCTCTTCACATTAGCAGCATTGATGCTTGGGGAAAAAGTGGGGACGCCATTCTTAATGATGAACCATAGGTTGTTATCAATTGCAATATCATTCATGATTTCTTTATATAAAGTAAATGGAATAGCACTCACACTAGCACCAATGTCACATAAACCATGATAGCAATGATCTCCAATTTTAATAGAAATAACAGGCATGCCAACTACTAGCTTAGTCTTATCTAACATATCTTGTTCATTTCTAGCAGGTTTAGCAATTCTAGTAGCTTCCACACAAAAGTAAATAACATGACCATCAATATTATCAAGCAAGAGATCTTTAACCATAGCAATATTAGGTTTCACTCTAATTTGTTCAGAGGATTTAGGTGTGCTAATATTACTCTTCTTAACCACGGTTGTACCTTTAGCATGTTCCTTAATCCTAGCAGGGAAAGGAAGTTTCTCAATATAAGCAGTAGGCAGAACTTGATCAACACTATAATAATACTTTCATCTTTAGCTATAACAGGTTCCTCTAACATATCGTCAATAGGTGGATGAAATTTAAAGCACTTCTCCTTAGGGAGATCAACATGAGTAGCGAATGATTCACAACAGGAAGCTACTATCTCAGAGTCAAGTCCATATTTAGTACTAAACTTATGAAAAACATTTGTTTCAATAAAAGATTTAACACAATCAAACTCAAGCTTTTATATCTGACTCTTTACCTTTGTCGAATTCCCAATCTTCAGAGTTGTGTTTAATTCTTTCTAGAAGACCCCATTTGAATTCAATAGTTTAATTATTCACAAAAGGAACCAGCAAAAGAAGTATCGAGCATGGATCGATCATTAGGAGATAGCCGAGCATGATTTTGAATAATAATTTCTCTTGAGAGCTCATGATTGGGGCATGTATGCATCATAGACTTAAGCCTCCCCCAAGCTTGAGCAATACTTTCTCCTTCACGAGGCCAAAAATTATATATATAATTCCGATCACGATGAACCAAATTCATAGCATAGAACTTCCGGTGAAATTCCAATTCCAATCGGTTCAAATCCCATATTCCAATATCATCCAATAGCCTATAGCATATCAATGCCTTTCCCTCCAAAGATAAAGGGAATACCTTCTTCTTGACTCCATCCTCAGATAAACCTTCAAGCTTAAACAATCCATAAATTTCTTCCACGCAGATTAAGTGCATATCAGGATGTATTGTTCCATCTCCTACATAAGGATTAGCTAGCATTTTCTCTAACATACCGGAAGGAATCTCACAATAAATATTTTTAGTAGGTTCAGCAGGTTGAGGGGAAACATTTATTGCTTCCGATCGAGGTGAAGATACCCCGAACAAATCCCTCAAAGGATTATTTTCCATTGTGACAAGTGACAGCAAATTTCAACATGTAATATAAATGTTTTCTTATCAATTTCCACTTACCAAAGGCGCTTCACTCCCCGGCAACCGCACCAGAAAAGAGTCTTGATGACCCACAAGTATAGCGGATCAATCGTAGTCCTTTTGATAGTAAGAGTGTTTAACCAAACTAGGAGCATAAAGAAATGATAAGCGATTTGTGGCAAGGTATTCTCTGCAAGTGTTGTACATAACGGTGATAAATAGTTTTGTAGCAAGGTAATTGGTAACAAGTAACAAGTAGCAATAGTAGCAAAGGTGCAGCAAGGTGGCCCAATCTTTTTTATAGCAAAGGACAAGACGGAAAGTTCTCTTATATAAAGCAAAGTGCTCTCGAGGACACATGGTAATTGTCGTCTAGTCACGTTCATCATGTTTAGTTGATTCGCGTTCGCTACTTTGATAATTTGATATGTGGGTGGACCGGTGCTTGGGTGTTGTTCTTACTTGAACAAACAACCCACTTATGATTACCCCCTCTCGCAAGCATCTGCAACTACGAAAGAAGAATAAAGATAAATCTAACCATAGCAAGAAAAATATGGATCCAAATCAGCCCCTTACGAAATAATGCATAAACTATGGTTCAAGTTTCTGCCACTCTAGCAACCCATCATCTACTTATTACTCCACAATGTCTTTCCTTAGGCCCGAATATGGTGAAGTGTCATGTAGTCGACGTTCACATGACACCACTAAGGGAAGCAGCACCATACATATCAGCAAAATATCAAACGAATACCAACATCATATGATTACTTATGACAAGATATCTCCCATGTCCTCGAGAATAAAAGAAATACTACAAATTATATTCATGTTCAAGATCAAAGGGGTATTGAATATGCTTGAGAATATGAACATTTAATCTTCCACCAAATAAACCAACTAGGATCAACAACAAGATGTAACCAACACTACTAGCAACCCGTAGGTACCAGTTTGAGGTTTTGGGACAAAGATTGAATACAAAACATGAACTAGGGTTTGAGAGGAGATGGTGTTGGTGAAGATGTTGATGAAGATTGATCCTCCCACGATGAGAAGATCGTTGATGATGTCGATGGCTTTGATTCCCCCCTCCCGAAGGGAAGTTTCCCTGGCGGAATTGCTCCGCTGGAGAGCAAAAGTGCTCTTGCCGAGGTTCCGCCTCGAGACGGCGGCGCTTCGACCCGAAAGTCTTCTTCTGATTATTTTTCTAGGGCAAATGGCTTTATATAGCAAAAGATGGGCACCAGAGGCCTGTCGGGGGGCCCACAAGCTCGGGGGGCGCGCCCCTAGGCTTGTCGCTTCCTGGTGGGTCCACTCCTGGTGTTTCCTTTGCCAACATTTTTTTATATATTCCAAAACAACTCTCCGTAATTTTTCAGGTCATTTGGAGTTGTGCAGAATAGCTATCTTTGATGTACCTCTTTTCGATCCAGAATTCCAGCTGCCGGCAATCTCCCTCTTCATATGAAACTTGCAAAGTAAAAGAGAAAAGACATAAGAATTGCATCATAAAGTGAAATAACAATCCAAAACACAATAAATAACAGTAGAAAATCATTATACAAGATGGACGTATCCTCCCTCAAGTGTAGACCTCGCTTGTCCTCAAGCGAAAGCCGAAATCGATAATCATGACCCCATGATTAGAGAGAGAGAGGTGTCGATGAAAACAAAATACAGACCTATCAACTCCCCCAAGGTTAGACCTTGCTTGTCCTCTAGTTTTTTTAAATGTAGCTTTACTTTTGAAAGTCATAAGGCTCTACTTTTTTTAAATGTAGCTTTACTTTTGAAAGTCGTAAGGCGAACGTAGAAGCTCATAAGTCAGCCAAGCATTCTCTTTCGTTAGGGCTGGGGCGCCACATTTGGTTTGGTCACCCTCATGACCCAACATGTATCCCACAAACTGTGGTTTTTGATGAATAAAGCTTGGTTAAATCTTTAAAAAAACATGAAACTGTTGTTGTTGTTGACGTGCGCTGACAAGTTGTTGTTTTTTTTGCTGGAAACAAGGATGAAGTTGTTGCTACGCATGAAACTGCATGAGATATCAGCTGGCATCATTCACCGCTGGCAGTGCACTGGATGCCTGTTATGCATGGAGAGAGGAGTCCACGCCACTAGGCACTAGCAATCTCATCACCCTTTTTTTTTAATGATTTGAAGATAGCAATCTCATGACATGACTGGAATGCTCCACGGTTGGGTCCTCTCCGTGCAGTCGTCTCCTAGGCCATTTGACCACTAGGACTACAAGTCCACGAAAAGAGCAATTGAATCATTTCCATTCATAGTGTTTGCTCCATTCATAGTGTTTGCCGTTGAGCAAACACTCGACTTGATTGAGTTCTTTCCTTGCCACCAGGCAAAATTTCAAAGATGCAATGGGCGCTCCGCCACGCCACCTGCTGAGAAATTATCGCAATGACGTAAACTGTGACATTTTTCTCTACAAAGTGTGCAAGGGCTAAGGAACATGGTAGTACTCGGAAGATGGCGGATTACCGAGGGAGAACAGAACAAAAGTACGTATGAAATGCAAACAAACAAATAAACAGCATTCTATTTCTTCTTCCCAGCTTTGCCCTCCTTCCTCCTGACAATCTCGTCCTGATACCGGATACCCTTCCCCTTGTATGGCTCCGGAGGCCTCCACTTCTTTATGGTGGCAGCAAACTGACCGATTTCGCTCTTGTCGTACCCACTCACGATGATTCTCGTATTCTCCTCCACCTTGACTTGAAGTCCTTCTGGGACAGCCATCCGGACTGGGTGCGAGAATCCCAGGTTCATCACCAGGTCTTTGCCCTCCACCGTCGCACGGTACCCAACCCCCACTAACTGAAGCCTCTTGTCAAATCCTTTTGACACCCCCACGATGATGTTGTCCGTCAGGGTTCTGCATTAACAACAATTTGCAACCGTGTTTTTAGAACAACTTCGAGATGATTGATCTAATCCAACCAACCAATAGTTACTTTTAGTTAGTTAGCGAATGAATGTGCAAACATCATTCTGCTTCTGTATAAGAACATTATGCTCTTATGATTAACGACAGCAAATTTAGATACCAGTAACAAAAAAGAAAAGGAAAGAAAGGGTTGGCTAAAGCTTGACTCAAGGAGTCAAGGGTTAAGGGATCGATCCATGTTCACAAACAGTTAAGGAGACAGAATTTGGTCTCATATCAATCTATCATCATGCATAAAAATAGTTGTAGTGGCAAATCCCTTGACACTTGACAAAAATTATATCTTTCTTTTCCATTTATTTAGCTCCCCGCCTAAACTAGATTTGTTTGCCTTGGTATGAAAATAGACAACAGGGTACCAAATGTAGGAAATAAATACTTCTATCCAAATCTTTTGCAGACATGTTACAAAAGCTCTCTCTGTTTCTTCTCCACCTACATTGAACAATTTTAGAGCTAAACAAAGCAAGATGACCACCTACATTTATGATTGGGAAGATAGGATGTCTCCTAAAGAATTTAAGCATTGCTTTCTCGAAACTAGAATCTTGTAGGAGCTGTTGAGTATATGTGTTATGTGCATATTGTGTATTGGGCCCGCCTCCTAGTTCCTTGTATAGTTGAGGTCCGTGGCCCACCTTTGTACATCATATATACGTGCCTATGCACGAGAGCAATACATCGTGCAATTCACATATTCTATAGGACCTAGTAAGACTAAAAGGTTGTGCGGATAGCATATGTGATAGAACTTCATTTTCAGGCACTGGTGGTATCACAGTGTAATTGAGTTTTTTTTTCATACTGCCGCTCTTGAGTGCAAGAAGTGATGGCTCATATATGTGAATTGTGGCAAGAGCAGGCATCACAAGTTAGTACTCACTTTGGGTACACAAGAAAAGTTATGGAACAAACATAATGAGCAGTGACGCAATGACAGTGAAATAAGCAAACTCATTTTGCAGTTTCTGTTGTCAGTTTTACCTGAAAAGGCCATGCATCTGATTCGCCCTTTTGGTTTCCACAGTCTTGAATACTCTCAATTTGCCAGTTTCTTCTTTCACAACTTTTACTTCGGTGGGATAGTTTAATGACAACTCTCCCAGTGGACCCTTAGCTTTGACAAACTGCTCCTCTAGTGTTAGAGTAACATTTGATGGAACTTCAATCGGCTTCTTTCCGATTCTAGATTCCTTGCATTCCACTGTTTTTCTAATGAAACCAACTCTGCCAGCAGGGATAACACGAAGAAGTATGCCTTGTGACTTACCAAGGAAGCCAATTCTTGAATTGCTGTTTTATTTCACATAAAAATAAGATTCAGAAAAATATTATGTATTTTGCATAGAAAAGCACAAGCCCTTACGTCAAAAATAAGAACACGTTACTTTCTCTGCAGACACATTAGTAAAGCGAAATACAGATAAAATCATGAATGCTCAGCAGGACTATTTTTAGTGAGACCCAAAGACAAAATGATATAAGCTACAAAATCTAAAAATCGGTAGCTAAAAACATGACCCTGAACCATTCACCTAGCATACCAGGTACCACTCCTCTTTTCTTGCTCGGTAGTAACAAAATAAGATACTATTAAAGACCCTTGTTTCAGTTCTGCACAAAATCCACTCCTTGTTTGGAGCTCAGCTTATCAGTAGCATGATAAGGCAATACTTCATTTAAAGCTTTTGGAAAGCTAGACCTTCAATAAAAAAACAACCTGGAGGTGACTTTGCAACCCACGAATCTGGGATATCAATATCTGTATACACGGTAATGAGGTTGTTCCAGAACGGTCCTATGATGAATAACTTCATGATCCACCCCATTTTGTGGATACAAAAATTTGGGATGCTAAATGATAGATGCATATTGTGCATATTACCGGCCTATGGACGTAAATCAAAATGTGGGAGTACTATTAGTATACCCAAGGCATTGGTACATTGAACTAAGTAGCAGGACAGTTGTGCCCCATCCACAGCCACAATCCTAATACTAATACAATGAGCAAAGTCCCCATACGATTACGTGTCTCCCGAGTTCAAAGTGTCAGAGAACGCTGAACTTACTACTCCCTCCGTCCAAAAATAAGTGTCTTGAGATTAGTATAAATTTATACTAGAGCTAGTACAAAGTTGAGACACTTATTTTGGGACGGAGGGACTACTTGGTAACCAATCTACTTACACAGCCTATTGGCACAGTCCCTAAGCCAATAGCATCGGAATCAAGAACTACTTATTCTCGGCGAAGCGACAAGATAACTGCAGCCTACAACGAATGCGATTGCGAGTGAACCATCCATGACCGCCTGCGCGGGTGGAACCACGGCGCTCCGTGCATTTCAACAGAAAGAACCAAATCGAAGAAAGGGGCGAAGAAACAGATAGACTCGTCTGTGAAGACATCGATGAGGGGTGTAGAAAGAAGTAAGCGGTACCAAGGGAGGTGGAGGGAGGGGGAGAGGGACGCCATGGACGGGTTCGGTGCTGCCGCCGCTCGCTCGGTGTGCGCGCTTCTTCCTGTTCGTGTGCAGGTTTCTTATCCTTTATCCACAGAAGATGGGGGAAGAGGCTGGCAGGGGGCCGAGACACAGGCTAAATTTCATGTTTTAACCCTTTTGGTAAACAAATTCGGGATCTTGACCCTGTTTGATTTTTTTTTAAATTTAACCCTTCTCCTACCGCCATAGGGCTCCACGGTAGGGTCAGTCAACCTATCGCCAGGGGTTTTGGCGGTGGCATGGACGGTCCACTATCGTTACCTAACGGCCAGCGCACCACCCTACCGCCGCAAGTCTGGACGGTAGGTTATGATATCCTACCGTCAGATGGCTTGGCGGTAGGTCTTGCGGGTTTGTTTGTTTTTTTAAGTTTTACTGATTGTTTCTTTTGTAAAGTTTTATCACAGGTCTTTTGTAAAAATTTATCACAGGTTTTACATAGTTTCACAAATAGCAAAATATGAGCTCACATATTAATAAAGGTTCCACATAGCAAATATCTAACAGTTTACACATAAGTTCATAAATAGCAAATAGCAAATAGCAAACTTGTCAACATAGTTTGACAACCCAACTAACGCAAGTAGTTTCGCAAAAAGCTTTCGCAAAGCCAACAAACGGTGCAACAAAATCTTGAGAGCGGACACACATCTTCAAACCTCCTCGTATGTTAGGCCTGGCCGTGGAGACAGAAACGGCAGCGGATCCACCGGTTCAGGCGGAGGTGGAACGCTGGTCGGCACCCGACCGTTCAAGCACTCCCACCTTTCCTTGCCCGCTATAGTTTTCGCCTCCGCCCTTCCCCAGTTGATGATCTCGAACGCCGATGCACTTGGGGCGGCATCCTGGCTCTCTTCTCCGCATTGCTCTCAAAGTAGATTCTCTGGCCCAAATTGTGCAGCTCCCAGTTGGAGTGCTGCTTGGCAGCTTCAATGGTCTCTTGCCGGCGGACACGGGAAATAGTTGGATCTGCCTCCATCTCTGCAATCACTCCCTTCCACTCCTTCACACTCCGCGACCAACACTTGACATCGTCGAAGATCCGCTCTGCCCTCTCCTGCCACCGCATTTCCCTCGTCGCCTCTAGGACCTCGTCTGAGACAGATCGCACCGGCTGCAGCAGCTCGGGGAAGGACTCGTACAGGAACGAGAGCGGCATGGCAGACGGGATGTGCTCGGAGAAGGACGGGTAGCTAAACATATGGATGCATCACACAAATTAAGTTTCATCTTCTCCAAAAAAAACTAAACCTAGGGTTCATCATATGGTCAAAAATTCTAAACCTAGGGTTCATCATATGGTCAAAAATTCTAAACCTAATTTGTATTATCTAGAAATATCAATTAGGGTTCATCACCTTCCAAAAAATCTAAACCTAGGAAATATGAATTAGGGTTCATCATGTGGTCAAAAAATATCAATTAGGGTTCATCATGATTCATCACCAAGGATCATAACCTATGAGCGAGCTAATAACCTAACTTGTATTATCTAGATGCAATCACCTAGGTTCATCATATCAACTAAACTAGGGTTCATCATGATTTTTAACATGAACATGAACAAATCATTCCTAGGCTACAAAAAAGGGAAGTGATTTGACTCAAAGTAAGGGGGGGATCGGAAAAGTTTACATTTCTTGATTCAGGGCCATCGCGATCCGCAAAAAGGGTGAAGAAATGAAGACGATCCAAGGGGGGAGTGGAGGAGATGAGAGAGGGGGCAAGGAAGAACAAAGGGGGCGGATGAGTGGGGGGAGGGGGTAGGGTGGGGCGGCGGCCGCGCGATTTATAAATGCCCAAACCCTACCGCCAGGGACCCCGATGGTAGGGCAAGACATCCTACCGCCGTAGGGCTCGGCGGTAGGGTCGGCGCATCTGACACCCGTTCTGTGACGAGGAACACGCAATAAGGTCGGTAGGGTTGCACACCCTACCGCTAGATCCTTTGGCGGTAGGCTCCTACCGCCATGAGGCCTAGCGGTAGGGTGTGCAATCCTACCGCTGATTTGGTGGCAGTTTTGGTTATAGGAGGCAGGCGTGTGGGGGGGGGAGGCCCCTTACCGCCAGAGTGTGTGGCGGTAGGATGTACAAACCTACCTCCATGGGTCCTGGCGGTAGGAAGGCCCCTAGTTCACTTTTTGCACCTCCTAACTTTTCTTGTCTTCAATTTTTTGCACGTAACAATACTTATAAAATGAATCATATGTATCACATAGCAAGCACACATCCACAAATCCACAAATAAGAAAGTTGGTTACATAACAAGCACACATCCATAGATGTTTCACAAAGTTTTACATAGCAAGTTCAACAAATACGAAATAGTTTCATGAGCAAATGGTTCATGAAGCAAACATGAAAGTTTCTAGTTGAATAGCACGACACAACAGCAACTTCAGTCCCTCCTTCCCCTCTTCGCGGTCCGGTCCTCGTTGGTCTTTGATCGCTTCTCGGCGGCCTTCTTCTTGCGGTGAGTAGGACGCGCTTTCTGAAACGGGGATGGACTCTTCCAATCCTTCTTCGGCACGTTCCTCTTCTCAAGCTGGGTTGTCTGAGTTGATGGAGGTCCGTCGTCATCATTGTACTCCTCCTCCTCCTCATCGTCCTCTTCCTCTTCTTCACCATGTTCTTCTTCTGCTCCCTCTTCCTCGCCCTCTTCTTCATCTTCCTCTTCATCATCATCGTCCTCGCCCTCCTCCTCGTCATCTTGAACCGCCATAGACGACGAGGCGGCCTAGCTCGATGAAGCGAGGCTACGCATCGGTGCTGCAGGAGCAAAAACATCAGCAGAGGAGGTGGCACACCCAAGTAGGCCCACAATCTTGCGACATTTTTTGACGAACTTCTGCAATGAGAAAGAAACAATAAGCATAATATGGATCAACTTTATTGTTAAAAATGAAAATGAACTTAAGAAAATGAACTCCATGTTACCTTCACCGTTACCCTCAACTTGTTCTCACTAGCTCGAGTCCTGGGGATAGAACTAAGCGCATTAGAGGCATCAAAAATGCTTTTGTTCAGCTCCGAAGACTGCAATGTAATAAAATGAGTGACTAGCACTAAAGTTGATTTCATCCAACCGTCGGTTGAAAATTGATAAAAAACTTACCACTCTGTTCATGATGGGTCCATACTCCCTAAATACGCCTTGTAGCTCTCTGATGCTGTCATTGTAGGCTTCATTCTTGGAGTCGTCCTCATACAGATTTTCAGCATCTTCTGTCGCACACTGTGGCCTTAGGCGCAGACGATGCTTGATGCCATCGTCGTACCACAGCAGATGATCCCCGTACTACTCCCAGTCAATCACTTTTCTCTCCACATCTTTGCGAGTTTTCCACTGGTTCCATTCAGTCACATATTTGGCGTGTTGCTCTCCCCAATCGGTGATAGACTGATTCTTCTTCCTACTCATCTTGCAAAGCATAAGAAAGAATGTAAAACACCATTAGGAAGAAGGTAAAACATCAAAACGGAAGTTGGTAATGATGAGAACGGGCGGTGGTACTCACAAGTGGAGGTCGTAGCCACCGGAATCTTTGACGATGTCGCCTGGTGGTGTCCGTTGCGCCTTACCAAATTGCACGGCAACGCGCTATGACAAGTGGTACTCGACGACATATACAAAAATTATGGGCACGATAGACCGCTAGAGAAGCTTGTGTTGCGTGCACATCACGTTTAGCTCGAACCCCCACTGTCGGTCGTTAGCATACGACCACCAGTTAACCTAGTGCCAAAAGTGGTAAGCTCAAGTGAAAGTGTTGTCGACCACATTCGAAATCTAGTTCTTATACCTGGAAAGGCGTCAGAGCATCAAGCTCGTTGCTGAAGATCTTGTACAAGGCCATGGATTCACCCGATATTGTACCCACCACGTCCCAAGCGTATGCGGCATTCGGGTATCGAGCATCGTCGCCATCTTCGCCATAGTCAGTCCATGCGCGCGCTCTAAGCTTATTCAGATGCCCCACCAGAATTCGCTCCCACATCCAAATGGAGAGGCCCCATACACATCCACACATATCGGACATAGATTCCGTCCTCTGGGTTCCGTCGCCAAGCTACAAAACAAGTATAGATGATAAGATGACAAAATCCAAAGTAGCACACATCCATGATATTTGAAACAATGTGATATTATTCACTTACCGAACAGTATAGGTAGGCAAGGCCGGCGGGCCCCCAGCTGTACCCTGCATCCCAGTCCGCCAGGAAGTCGAGATACATCCAGAGGTCAGTGTCCCCAAAGCAGTCTGGAAACACTACCTCCATGAGAAGATACCACAGGTAGGCCTTGGCGTACTGCTCCACCACCGGGGTTTGGCACCTTCCAGGCACTTGCTCCGGTACTTCAGGAGCCAGGGCAGCGGGACACCAGAAGTCCGGTTCTTCTTATCTGGGGGGCAGTCGCCGATGAGGGCGATAACCCTATCGTGCCAGTTCTTCCTCTCCACTCGTCCTGTGAGAGCAAGACCCTCCAGCGATAGGCCCGTAATCATCCCCCAATCCTCGAGTGTAACCGTCATCTCCCCACATGGAAGATGGAAGCTGTGCGTCTCTGGCTGCCACCGATCGATCAAAGCCGTGAGAGCTGAGTGGACGAGCGTCGGCGGCTTGTGCTTGAACTACAGGACGAAACCCAACAGTCGGGCTCTCCTATAGAATGGCGCATACCGCTCATCATACTCCATCTTCACGGTCGTCCCGTGCCCCCTTGATGACCCACAAGTATAGGGGATCTATCGTAGTCCTTTCGATAAGTAAGAGTGTCGAACCCAACGAGGAGCAGAAGGAAATGATAAGCGGTTTTCAGCAAGGTATTCTCTGCAAGTACTGAAATAAGTGGTAACAGATAGTTTTGTGATAAGATAAATGGTAACTAGCAACAAGTAACAAAAGTAAATAAAGTGCAGCAAGGTGGCCCAATCCTTTTTGTAGCAAAGGACAAGCCTGGACAAACTCTTATAATAGGAAAAGCTCTCCCGAGGACACATGGGAATATCGTCAAGCTAGTTTTCATCACGCTCATATGATTCGCGTTCGGTACTTTGATAATTTGATATGTGGGTGGACCGGTGCTTGGGTACTACCCTTACTTGGACAAGCATCCCACTTATGATTAACCTCTATTGCAAGCATCCGCAACTACAACAAAAGTATTAAGGTAAACCTAACCATAGCATGAAACATATGGATCCAAATCAGCCCCTTACGAAGCAACGCATAAACTAGGGTTTAAGCTTCTTTCACTCTAGCAACCCATCATCTACTTATTACTTCCCAATGCCTTCCTCTAGGCCCAAATAATGGTGAAGTGTTATGTAGTCGACGTTCACATAACACCACTAGAGGTTATACAACATACATCTTATCAAAATATCGAACGAATACCAAATTCACATGACTACTAATAGCAAGACTTCTCCCTTGTCCTCAGGAACAAATGTAACTACTCACAAAGCATATTCATGTTCATAATCAGAGGGGTAATATTGTGCATAAAGGATCTGAACATATGATCTTCCACCAAATAAACCAACTAGCATCAACTACAAGGAGTAATCAACACTACTAGCAACCTACTAGCACTAATCCCGGACTTGGAGACAAGAATTGGATACAAGAGATGAACTAGGTTTTGGAGATGAGATGGTGCTGATGAAGATGTTGATGGAGATTGCCCTCTCGCGATGAGAGGAGCGTTGGTGATGACGATGGTGATGATTTCCCCCTCCCGGAGGGAATTGTCCCTGGCAGAATAGCTCTGCCGGAGCCCTAGATTGGTTCCGCCAAGGTTCCGCCTCGTGGCGGCGGAGTCTCATCCCGAAAGGTCCTCTGCTATTTTTTCTCATCGAAAGACTTCATATGGGAGAAGATGGGCGTCGGAGAGCCACCAGGGGGCCCACGAGGTAGGGGGGCACACCCAGGGGGTGCCCCCACCCTCATGAGCAGGGTGTGGGCCCCCTGGCCTTCATCTTTGGCGACGATTTTTCTTTATTTTTTTAAGGTGTTCCGTGGAGTTTCAGGACTTTTGGAGTTGCACAGAATAGTCCTTCAATATTTGCTCCTTTTCCAGCCCAGAATTCCAGCTGCCGGCATTCTCCCTCTTCATGTAAACCTTGTAAAATAAGATAGAATATCCATAAGTAATGTGACATAACGTGAAATAACAGCCCATAATGCAATAAATATTGACATAAAAGCATGATGCAAAATGGACGTATCACCCCTCATCTGTAGTGGCGGGAGCATCTGTCGAAATGAAGACCCAAAAAATTAGTAACTTTTTTCATCGATTCGAAAGATTTGGTTTAATAAAGGTAATTACCACTCCGTTCTCAACGAAACGGGCACGATGGCCCTTGTCGAACATAGGGTCAAGCATTTTATACTTGATGCCAATATCATCCACATGAGGTGGCCTCCTAAAAAAAATTGTATAAACATAAGCATATCAAAAAATAATTAACATTTATCACTTGTTGAACAAACATTCATCAATTATCATATATCCAACCAATATAAATGATCAATGCGAATGAATCATATTCAACCAACATCTTTCATTCAACAACATATAACAATGCATCATACCATATCAACATCTTTCACTTATTGAATAAAGTTTTTAACACTAAAAACTATGAACTAGGTTCATCTTGAGGGTTCAACATTATTTCTCCAATTACATCCACTACTTGCATCATAGCATATGAAAATGCATCGTCATATGACATCAAATTCTTCCAAAAAATCCTATAGTTCATATATGAACTAGGGTTCATCTTTACAAAACTACAAAAAAAATCCTAGGGTTCATCTTCACAAAACCATACCAACTATTGCCTAGAGTTCATATCTAACTCATCTCCTCCACTAGAAACAATATAATCAATCATAGGTGTGACGCCCCCGATTTGACCGTACACTAATCATGCACGCACCAAGATCAGGGACTCATGAGGAGATATCACAACACAACTCCAAACACAAATTAAAATCATACAAGCTTCATATTACAAGCCAGGGGTCTCGAGGGCTCGAATACATAAGCTCAAAAGCACAATAGTCAGCGGAAGCAACAATATCTGAGTACAAACATAAGTTAAACAAGATGCCATAAGATGGCTAGCACAAACAGGGATACAAATCGAAAAGGCAAGGCCTCCTGCCTAGGATCCTCCTAAACTACTCCTGATCATCGGTGGCCTCCACGTAGTAGTAGTCGTCGACGGTGGCATCTAGCTCCTGGGCTCCAACATCTGGTCGCAACGTCCGAGAAGAATGGAAAGGGGGAAAGAGGGAGCAAACCAACCGTGAGTACTCATCAAAAGTACTCGCAAGCAAGGATCTACACTACATATGCATGGGTATATGTGTAAAGAGGCAATATCGATGGCCTGAACCGCAGAATGCCAGAATAAGAGGGGGATAGCTAGTCCTACCGAAGACTATACTTTTGGCAGCCTCCATCTTGCAGCATGTAGAAGAGAGTAGATGGTAAGTTCACCAATATCATCGCATAGCATAATCCTACCCGGCGATCCTCCCTTCGTCGCCCTGTGGGAAAGTGATCACCGGGATGTCTCTGGAACTTGTCTGGGTGTGTTTTATTAAGTATCTGATTCTAGTTGTCATAAGGTCAAGGTACAACTCTAGGTCATCCTTTTACTGAGGGACACAACTATTCGAATAGATAAACTTCCCTGCAGGGGTGCACCACAAAACCCAAGAAGCTCAATCCCTCTGGCCGGACACACTTTCCTGGGTCATGCCTGGCCGCGGAAGATCAACACGTCGCAGCCCTACCTAGGCACAACCGAGAGGTCAGCACGCCGATCTAAATCCTAAGCACGCAGGGGTCTGGGCCCATCGCCCATTGCACACCAGCACGTTGTGTGGGCGGCCGCAAGCAAACCTAGCCTCCCTAATACAAGAGCAGGCGTTCCAGTCCAATCCGGCGCGCGTCGCTCAGTCGTTGACGTCAAGAAGGCTTCGGCTGATACCACGATGTCGAGTGCCCATAACTGTTCCCGTGTAGTTGGTTAGTGCGTATAGGCCAGTGGCCAGACTCAGATCAAATACCAAGATCTCATTAAGCGTCTTATTTTGAAGTAACTGCGGACGCCGACCAGGGCCAGGCCCACCTCTCGCCTAGGTGGTCTCAACCTGCCATGCCGCTCCACCACAAAGTAACGATCAGGGAGCTGTTGGGAACCCAGGCCCATCACTACCTGGATGGAACCACCTGCCCCTTCAACCCCCATCTCCGAAACACTTGCGGGTACTCTACGAGCCGACCCGACTTTAGTCACCACCTGAATATTATGTGTGATATGTATGTACCCCTGATCACCTCCCGAGTGATCATGACTCGATAGTATAGAATGGCAGGAGGACAAGAATGTAGGGCGACAGATGATAAACTAGCATCCCATACTAAGCATTTAGGATTGCAGGTAAGGTATCAACAACTATAGCAACAATGCCAGGCTATGCAACTGAATAGGATTAACCAAAATAGTAACATGCTACACTACTCTAATGCAAGCAGTAGAGAGGAAGGACTGGCGATATCTAGTGATCAGGGGGGGCTTGCCTGGTTGCTCTGGCAAGGAGGGGTCGTCAACTTCGTAGTCGACCGGGGCAGCAGCCGCGTCGGTCTCGTAGTCTACCGGAGAGAAGAGGGGGAAGAAACAATAAATATAATGCAAACATAAGCATGATGATGCATGACATGACAATGAGCGGTGCTAGGTGTGCCCTAACGCGGTGATACCGGCGAAGGGGGGAAACATCCGGGAAACTATCCCCGGTGTTTCGTGTTTTCGAACAGATGAACCGAAGGTGAAATGTTGCACGTTCGCTATGCTAGGGACGTGTGGCTGATAAACGAACAGCGTATTCGAATTCGTCTTGTCGTTCTGAGCAACTTTCATGTACAAAGTATTTTCATCCGAGTTACAGATTATTTTATATTATTTTTTAAAGTTTTTAATCATTTTCAGAACTAGAAGAATTAATTTAATTCGAAAATCATTTTATGATGCCATCATGACGTCAGCATGACGTCAGCGGTCAACTATGACTGTTGACTAGGTCAAACTGACAAGTGGGGCCCACTGTCATTGACTGTTAACTAATTAACCTAATTAATTAGTTTAATTAACAATTTATTTAGGCTAAGTTAATTAGGTCAATTAATTAATTATTTATTATATTTAATATATATATATATGTATTATCTTTTTTTTATTTTTTTAAAACGTTCTGAGGGTGGGCCCCGGCTATCATGGGCCAAAGGCCCTAGCGGGTGCAGGCATTGGGTAATACCCGAACAGGCGATGAGCGCCAGTGGGCAGTGGGTGCCCAAACAGGCAAAACCATGGCGTGGGCGGGCCGGTGGCTCGCCGGAGCGCGGCCACGGTGAGCCGGCCACGGAGGGCGCTAGCGGAGGGCGGCGGGTCAGCGAGCGGCGCCGATGCTGGGCAGCGCACGGGAAGGGGGCTGCGGGCGAGACCAGGGGAGCAGGGGCGTGGGCGAAGCATGGTGGCAGCGGCGAGGCTCGGCCCGGAGCGACGCGCAGGGAGCGAGCAGAGCGCCGGAGCGCGTGGGGCGCGGAGTGAGCGCTTGAGCGGCATGGCGCATGCGACCGAGGGGTGGCGCGGCTAGTGGTCAGGGGGGCACGGGCCGGCGAGGGGAGCGGCACGGCGCGTTGGCCGTGGCCGGAGCAGGAGAGGCGGGAGCGGAGCGCGGCAGCTGCAGCAAGGTGAGGGCGCGGGCACGTGCGCACAGTCGTAGGGCAGCAGGGGGCGTACTTGTCACGCCCAATATGCGATACTATACTAAAGAGACTCGAAGGTCCCACCAAGGATAGAACCACATATTGATACGCTGTTGCAAGGTGGATATCATTACATCAACATTACATAATAGATGAGGATACGTACAAAAGGCATACAATGCCACATGAATACAACATCACAATACATAAGAGCAACATACGACTACGGATGAAACACAAACAGAAGCTCAAACGACATCCACCCTGCTAGCCCAGGCTGCCAACCTGGAACCTATCCCCTGATCGAAGAAGAAGCAAAAGAAGAACTACAAAACAAGAAAGCATTGCTCTCGCGTCATGATCATCGCATAACCTGTACCTGCAACTGTTGTTGTAGTAATCTATGAGCCACGAGGACTCAACAATCCCATTACCATGGGTATCAAGACTAGCAAA
This sequence comes from Triticum aestivum, assembly GCF_018294505.1. Classification (NCBI taxonomy): domain Eukaryota; kingdom Viridiplantae; phylum Streptophyta; class Magnoliopsida; order Poales; family Poaceae; genus Triticum; species Triticum aestivum. Next base: position 294,676,185 of record NC_057804.1, on the reverse strand, counting down.
GCTTAAAGGGAAAGGAAGGGGCAAAGTGGCGAGGGTGCAGCAGCGACTAAGCATATATGGTGGCTAACATACGCAAATGAGAGCGAGAAGAGAAGCAAAGGAATGGTCGTGAAGCTAGCAATGATCAAGAGGTGATCCTGAACTCCTACTTACATCAAACATAACCAAAAAACCGTGTTCACTTCCCGGACTCCGCCGAAAAGAGACCATCACGGCTACACACATGGTTGATGCGTTTTAATTCGGATCTGGTGTCAAGTTATCTACAACTGGACATTAACAAATTCCCATCTGCCACATAACCGCGGGCACGGCTTTCGAAAGATAATACCGTGCAGGGGTGTCCCAACTTAGCCCATGATAAGCTCTCATGATCAACAAAGGATATTCCTTCTCCCAGGAAGACCCGATCAGTCTCGGAATCTTGGTTTACAAGACATTTCGACAATGGTAAAACAAGATCAGCAAAGCGGCCCGATGTGTCAACAATCCCGATAGGAGTCGCACGTATCTCGTTCTCAGGACACACCGGATAAGCGAAGCGTACAGGTACCGACGTAACCCAAGTTGCCAAGGGATGGTCCCGCACGGTGCTCTAGTTTGGACCAACACTTAGACAAGCATTGGCCCGGGGGGGGGGCTAAAATAAAGATGACCCTTGGGTTAATTACTCCCAAGGGAAAGGTATAGGTGGTAGGCAAATGGTAAAACCAATGTTGGGCCTTGCTGGAGGAGTTTTATTTAAGGCGAACTGTCGAGGGGGTCCCATAAGTCACCCAACCGCATTAGGGACGCAAAATCCGGGAACATAATACCGATATGACGGAAACTAAGGCGGCAAGAGTGGAACAAAACACCAGGCATAAGGCCGATCCTTCCACCCTTTACCCAATATATAGATGCATTAATAATATAAGAGATATTGTGATATCCCAACATAATCCTGTCCACCATGGAGCAATCTTCATCTTCACCTGCAACTAACAACGCTATAAGAGGGGCTGAGCAAAGCGGTAATATAGCCAAACAACGGTTTGCTAGGAAGGGTAAAAAGGTTAGAGGCTGACATGGCAAATTGGGAGGCTCGAAGAGCAAGTGATAGGTAGCGCAGCAAAGCGTTAAAACGAAGCAACTAGCATAGCAATGATAGTAATGAGATCCAAGGTAGCGGTCATCTTGCCTGAAATCCCGCTAGGAAGAAGAACGAGTCCATGAAGAAGATGAAGACTCGTAGACGAACCAAGCGTAGACGAACGAATCCTCATGATCGCAACGAAAACGGGAACTATCGAGAAGAAGCACACAACACGGTAAACACACCACACATATACATGACATGATTCTCAACCAAGCATGATGCATGACAAGGCTACAGAAAGCTACTCATGGCAAGAGATGATGCATACAAGAACAACACATCAAGGCAAGTTTAAATGAGGCCGGAAACAACATATAACAAATCCGGTAAGTCCTCATATGCAAATTTCGAAATTGGTCCAGATCTGAATAAACCTTACGTTCAAGTTGTTAGACAACAAGTTAAGATGCACCATGATGATCTACACGAAATTCTAGTCAAGTTACATATAAAGTTTATTTAATTCGGAGCTACGACCTAGAAGATATGAGCAAGATAAGTTAAGCATGGCATTGATGCAGAATGCATACAAACATCAAGCAAACACTCTAAAAATATGGATGCAACATGATAATATGAAACTTCATGCAAAATCAAGCAAGTTTCATATAGAGCACACTCAAAACGGAGCAACGGTTCAACACATACACTCTATACAAGTTACAACAACAAACTGCCCAAAACAGCAACTAGGCATCAAACAAGCACCAAAACAATATGCTACACCACATCAACATAATAACAAAAGGCATGAGCATGAAGTATAGGTAAAGCACGACAAAATATGAACACTGAGCTATCTCCATAAAACAATATAACATGCTCAAAAGGACATGACAAGATTGCAAATAATAACAGTTTCAGACTTAACAGAAATAACATCAGGTTGCAATGTTTAGAGCTATCAAACAACATGTTACAGGAACTTATCATGGCAAAAAAAGGCATGGAATGCTAGTACTAAATACAAAGAACAAAACTCCCTTACTGAACTAATTCTAAAGATTAACAGAAAAGAACGTATCATCCATGCAAACATGGCAAATGATATGACAGATTCAGACATGGCAGGAACAACAATAAGTACACATATTGGTGAGCTTGTACCACTCACCACAGAGCAATACATGGCATGGCAAGGTGACCAACAGTAATATGGCATATTTATGAAGCTAAGAATGGCAATAGCAAGTTCATAGCATGCTTGTATCACTAACAACAATCATGGCAACATTGAACTTAATGTTAACAGGCTGGCATCAACATTATTTAGCAAGTTTGGAGCAAGATAACAACAAGTTACAACAGGCTATAAATGCAACCAGGGGCATGAATGGATAGATCATGACATTTATAACAAAACACCTTTAGTGAACATCTCCAGATTATGCATAGAATGACTTGTAGCAGAAGGTTTACACAGCATCATGATATAGCAGATTCAGCCTAGCAAAACAGCAACAACAAGTACCCTACTACACTAGCTTGATGCACTCAGTACAAGACTCACAAAAATACATGGATGGCATCACTGTAAATATGGCATGACATAGTTCAAAACACATGTAGTCATCAAGCTCATAGGATGCACACACAAAGTGCAACGAAAAAGACAAATCATCAAGTTATAACAGTTTCAACAGGTTAACATCATATAACACTCTTGCAACAAGGATTTGGGCATCAAAATGAACTCACACGAGCATGGAACAATGGAACAAAATGAGGAGCACATCATGATGAACATTTCGATATATCACATGCATGAAACGGAGCAGCACACACGAAGTTATGTCATGACGAACGTGGCACCAGAATGTTAGGAATCAGGGACTTGGCAGTTTTCTCACCCCGGGAAAAATGGACGGAGGGGTTCCGGGACGAGGAGATCCGGGATCGGGGGCGCCGTTTGGTTCGGTGAGGTGGTGGATCTTGTCCGGCTTGCGGTGGATCCGGCCAGTGAGGGCTCCGGCGAACTCCAGCGGTGCTCCGGCGATGACAGGGAGACGCGGGGACGCGGGAATCGCGGAGGAGGCGAGGGGACGGCGCGGGCAGGTGGCCGGCGAGGCTGGCGGCGGCACGGGGCTGGCGAGGGGTGGTGGAGGAGCTCCGGTGACCAGTGCTGCAGACCGGGGTCACCGGCGAGTGGCGGCGAAGGCGCGCCGGCGGGGAGCGGGCGGTGGACGGGCGGTGCAACGCCGGAGGGGCTTCGGCAGGAGGAGCGGCGCTTCAACGGAAGCGGCGGTCGGCGGGGAGGCACCGGCGGAGAGAAGGCGGCTGGGCGGTCGCCGGTGACATGGCGGCGGCCGGCGGCGAAGGACGCCGGGGCCGAGCCGGATCGGGGAGGCGGGGCGCGGGCCGGGAGGCGGCGCGGTCGGAGCGGGCGCGGGCCGCGGGGGCCGGGGACGGGCCGCGCGGGCCGGCGGGGAGGGTGGAGGCGACGCGCCACGTGGCGGCTCCGGATTGGCGCGGGGGTGGCGGCTGAGGGTGGCGGACATGTACGGCGTGGGGTTGGACGTGTCCGGCGGCGCGAGGAAGAGGAAGGCTAGGGTTAGACCGAGAATTTCGGAGGGGGAGGTGATTTTATAGGTAGGGGGAGATAGGAGAGTCCAAATGGAGAGTGGTTTTTGCCCACACGATCGTGATCGAATGACCGAGAGAATGGAGGGGGTTTGGATGGGTTATTGGGCCGCTTTGGAGGGGTGTTGGCCTGCACACAAAAGAGGCGTTTGCGGTTCCCCGGTTAACCGTTGGAGCATCAAACGACCTCCAAATGGAACGAAACTTGACAGGCGGTCTACCGGTGGTGTACCAAGGCCGCTTGGCAAACCTCGGTCCATTCCGAGAATGTTTAACACCCGCTCACGAAAAGAGACAAGAAGGGGACGCCGGATGACATAGGAGTGCCGGATTGCAAAACGGACAACGGGAAAAATGCTCGGATGCATGAGACGAACATGTATGCAAAATGAGATGCACATGATGACATTATAAAATGCTACACACAAGCAAAAGACATGGCAACGATGGTGAATAACTGGTGGATACCTGGCGCATCGAATCCGGGGCGTTACAACTCTCCTCCACTAACAAGAGATCTTGTCCCGAGATCTTAGGAACAAGACGGGAGAGAAAAATATGAGGTGAAATAAGAATGCAAGAGTGAAAATGAACAAAGTCGAGAGAAATCGGGTAGAAAAGAGGAATGACGAGAATGACGAGAATCGAAAGCTCACGGAATCAGATAGGCTATGAAACCACTCCGGTTAGAACGAGATAAGAAATGAATAGGACTGAAAGGATTCAGGCAGCACTCCGACTGAAACATGGAGGAATTAGAACATGAACTTAAGAAGATGGAATGATACTTGACGAGAGGGACGACACAACGCCTCCAGAAGAATTGAAAGAGTTGAACGAAAAGAACGGAGAAGAAGATGACATCTTCTTCCACGAATGAAATAGAAAGCAACCTTAGAAGAAAAGATTGAACGGAGTTGTTGAGAAAATCAACAATGAAAAGAATAAGCTTGTTGTGGACTTATGGATAACATCTCAAAATAATGAGGTGATAACTGACCACAAGCAGAAAAGATTGAATGGTTGAAAAAGAACGAAGAAATGCAAAACTCCACTTCAAAAGAATACGGAGAATTAATTGCACTTCGAGATGCAAGAACAAAAGATACTAGAGCTCCTTGAACAAGAATCTTGATGAACTCTTGAAGAATGAATTAAATCATGAAGAACCACCATGAATAACTCCGGTAAACAGAAGGACAGTGAGATAGAATTGAAGGATGAAAAGAATAAGATTAAAGCATTGCGATGATTAGGATGGAGCTTCGTGATGAGACAAGCGAGAAGCTTGGAACTCCGAAAAAGAAAATATGAAAACACTTGGAACTAGAATTTATTCTTCAAGAACAAACTCTGAAGGAAAGGACTACTCACTTGGATGAAATAAGAATAAGATTTATTGTATGCTGATCCTTCATCAAATTAAATTGATGACAAGCAATGGATTTTTCATACTACTTATTCTTCTTGAAAAGGATTAAGGGGGGGGTATAGCACAAACTTGAGAAAGTCTCCAGGAACCACCGGTAGGATTGGAAAAATGAATGAATGAATATGATAATCAAAGAAAAAGAATCTAAAAGAACCACCGTTAGAATTCGCAAATGACTGACGAAAGAGAAAGAATCACCGAGAAGAATTAGAAGAACCAATATGCTAGAGGGGGTTTAGATGCAAAAGAACAAAGAGATCATGAGCTGATTAAAGAACACTTGAATGAAGCACCGGGATAATTGGATAACGGTAGCTGGAATGTGAGGACGAGGAATTCTTCTAGAAAGATGGCCTCCGGTGAAAAGAAATGGAAAAACAACTTCTGACATCCAATGGATGGTTAAGAAAAGAATATCTGACGAATGGAATAATTCGAAAGGATAGCATGAAGCTAGAACCACAAATCTTTGAGAGAATGGGCAAGATTTAGAGGAAAAATCTTCTTTTGTCTTCAAATGATGACGGGAAACACCACCAAAATTACTGAGATACTCCGGTAGAATGAAAAAGAGGAAGGGTTGAACCAAAGATGAAAAGAATTTGAAAGCGGTCTTGGAGATGGCATCTGACTGATGAAATAAATTCTTACTCACACTTGAAAAGAATTGAGAATAACTCCGAGGAAATTAGAAGAGTCAGGTAAGATCCTGGGAAAAGACCTGTGGGTTAGGGCCCACTAAAATAAAAACACCTTGGAAAGGGATGTTGAACAGATAGATGATGCACCGGAAAAATTGAAATATTTGAATGAGGTGACAACCTCAACTTAATTGGGACACAGATGAATCTCTTGAGATGTCTTGAACTCCGGAATGATTGAATGGCGAGAGGCAAACGAGCAAGGAGAACACTTGATCCAAGAATGTGATCAACCCGAAAAAACTTGAATTGAGTCCACCGGAAAAGAAAAAGAGATGAATAATGTCAAACAAAAGAGAATTCACCGGTTGAAATAATTGAGGGAAGACTGAAGAGGCTCTGTACGAATGAAATTGATGCTCAAAAGAGATTCAAGCTCCGGGAAGAAGAGGGTGGGAGGGCGGGAAAAATAAAGACAACTTGGAAGGGGAAATGACAAATATCTTGAAGAGAAAAACACCGGTTGAAATCATTGAGCAAAGAAAGCAAATACTTCGCACGAGTAGGATGGATACTCGATTACGGACTCCGGCTCCGAGAAGAAAAGGGGTGGGCGGGTGGTAAAAGAAAGCAACTGAGGATTGAACTTGGCAAATATGAAGAGGCTCAAGTCAACTTAACGAGAAATGCACCGGATAAAAAGAGATGAGAACCAACGACCAGAAAACCAACTGCGTGAACCTAAAGAAAAATTTGAATGGGAAGAGGAGTAATTCAAAACATCTACGTCAAGATTCCTCACCAGAGCGACGAAGAGGCTGAGAAGTAAAAAGAATTCCTACTCTCCGATATAACTAGACTCCGAAAATAGTTTTCTTCTAGACTCGACAACGAACAAACTACACGATCAATCAAGGGGGCTCCTATGGTCGGTCGAGGCTCTGATACCAACTTTTCACGCCCAATATGCGATACTATCCTAAAGAGACTCGAAGGTCCCACCAAGGATAGAACCGCATATTGATACACTTTTGCAAGGTGGATATCATTACATCAACATTACATAATAGATGGGGATACGTACAAAAGGCATACAATGCCACATGAATACAACATCACAATACATAAGAGCAACATCCGACTACGGATGAAACAAAAATAGAAGCTCAAACGACATCCACCCTGCTAGCCTAGGCTGCCGACCTGGAACCTATCCCCTGATCGAAGAAGAAGCAAAAGAAGAACTCCAAAACAAGCAAGCATCACTCTCACATCATGATCATCGCATAACCTGTACCTGCAACTGTGTTTGTAGTAATCTGTGAGCCACGAGGACTTAGCAATCCCATTACCATGGGTATCAAGACTAGCAAAGCTTAAAGGGAAAGGAACGGGCAAAGTGGCGAGGGTGCAGCAGCGACTAAGCATATATGGTGGCTAACATACGCAAATGAGAGCGAGAAGAGAAGCAAAGGAACGGTCGTGAAGCTAGCAATGATCAAGAGGTGATCCTGAACTCCTACTTACGTCAAACATAACCAAAAAACCGTGTTCACTTCCCGGACTCCGCCGAAAAGAGACCATCACGGCTACACACATGGTTGATGCGTTTTAATTCGGATCTAGTGTCAAGTTATCTACAACTGGACATTAACAAATTCCCATCTGCCACATAACCGCGGGCACGGCTTTCGAAAGATAATACCGTGCAGGGGTGTCCCAACTTAGCCCATGATAAGCTCTCATGATCAACAAAGGATATTCCTTCTCCCAGGAAGACCCGATTAGTCTCGGAATCTTGGTTTACAAGACATTTCGACAATGGTAAAACAAGACCAGCAAAGCGGCCCGATGTGTCAACAATCTCGATAGGAGTTGCACGTATCTCGTTCTCAGGACACACCGGATAAGCGAAGCGTACAGGTACCGACGTAACCCAAGTTGCCAAGGGATGGTCCCGCATGGTGCTCTAGTTTGGACCAACACTTAGACAAGCATTGGACCGGGGGGGGGGGCTAAAATAAAGATGACCCTTGGGTTAATTACTCCCAAGGGAAAGGTATAGGTGGTAGGCAAATGGTAAAACCAATGTTGGGCCTTGCTGGAGGAGTTTTATTCAAGGTGAACTGTCGAGGGGGTCCCATAAATCACCCAACCGCGTTAGGGACGCAAAATTCAGGAACATAATACCGATATGATGGAAACTAGGGCGGCAAGAGTGGAAAAAAACACCAGGCATAAGGCCGAGCCTTCCACCCTTTACCAAATATATAGATGCATTAATAATATAAGAGATATTGTGATATCCCAACATAATCCTGTCCACCATGGAGCAATCTTCATCTTCACCTGCAACTAACAATGCTATAAGAGGGGCTGAGCAAAGCGGTAACATAGCCTAACAACGGTTTGCTAGGAAGGGTAAAAGGGTTAGAGGCTGACATGGCAAATTGGGAGGCTCGAAGAGCAAGTGATAGGTAGTGCAGCAAAGCGATAGAACAAAGCAACTAGCATAGCAATGATAGTAATGAGATCCAAGGTAGCGGTCATCTTGCCTGAAATCCCGCTAGGAAGAAGAACGAGTCCATGAACAAGATGAAGTCCCGAAGACGAACCAAGCGTAGACGAACGAATCCTCACGATCGCAACGAAAACGGGAACTATCGAGAAGAAGCACACAACACGGTAAACACACCACACATATACATGACATGATGCTCAACCAAGCATGATGCATGACAAGGCTACAGAAAGCTACTCATGGCAAGAGATGATGCATACAAGAACAAGACGTCAAGGCAAGTTTAAATGAGGCCGAAAACAACATATAACAAATCCGGTAAGTCCTCATATGCAAATTTCGAAATTGGTACAGATCTGAATAAACCTTATGTTCAAGTTGTTATACAGCAAGTTAAGATTCACCATGATGATCTACACGAAATTCTAGTCAAGTTACATATAAAGTTCATTTAATTCGGAGCTACAGCCTAGAAGATATGAACAAGACAAGTTAAGCATGGCATTGATGCAAAATTCATACAAACATCAAGCAAACACTCTCAAAACATGGATGCAATATGATAATATGAAACTTCATGCAAAATCAAGCAAGTTTAATATAGAGCACACTCAAAACGGAGAAACGGTTCAACACATACACTATACAAGTTACAGCAACAAACTGCCCAAAACAGCAACTAGGCATCTAACAAGCACCAAAACAATATGCTATGACACATCAACATAATAACAAAATGCATGGGCATGAAGTACAGGTAAAGCACGACAAAACATGAACACTGAGCTATCTCCAAAAAACACTATAACATGCTCAAAAGGACATGACAAGATTGCAAATAATAATAGTTTCAGACTTAACAGAAATAACATCAGGTTGCAATGTTTAGAGCTATCAAACAACATGTTACAGGAACTTATCATGGCAAACAAGGGCATGGAATACTAGTACTAAAGACAAAGAACAAAACTCCCTTAGTGAACTGATTCTAAAGAATAACAGAAAAGAAGGTATCATCCATACAAACATGGCAAATGATATGACAGATTCAGACATGGCAGGAACAACAATAAGTAGGCATGTTGGTGAGCTTGTACCACTCACCACAGAGCAATACATGGAATGGCAATGTGACCAACAGTAAGATGGCATATTTATGAAGCTAAGAATGGCAAGATCAAGTTTATAGCATGCTCGGATCACTAACAACAATCATGGCAACATTGAACTTAATGTTAACAGGCTGACAAAAACATTATTTAGAAAGTTTGGAGCAAGATAACAACAAGTTACAGCAGGCTATAAATGCAACCAGGGGCATGAATGGATAGATCATGACATTTATAACAAAACATCTTTAGTGAACATCTCCAAATTATGCATATAATGACTTGTAGGAGAAGGTTTACACAGCATCATGATATAGCAGATTCAGCCTAGCAAAACAGCAACAGCAAGTACCCTACTACACGAGCTTGATGCACTCAGTACAAGACTCACAAAAATACATGGATGGAACCACTATAAAGATGGTATGACATAGTTCAAAACACATGTAGACATAAAGCTCATAGGATGCACACACAAAGTGCAACGAAAAAGACAAATCATCAAGTTATAACAGTTTCAGCAGGTTAACATCATATAACACTCTTGCAACAAGGATTTGGGCATCAAGATGAACTCAAACGAGCATGGAACAATGGAACAAAATGAGGAGCACATCATGATGAACATTTCGATATATCACATGCATGAAACGGAGCAGCACACACGAAGTTATGTCATGACGAACGTGGCACCAGAATGTTAGGAATCAGGGACTTGGCAGTTTTCTCACCCCGGGAAAAATGGACGGAGGGGTTCCGGGACGAGGAGATCCAGGAGCGGGGGCGCCGTTTGGTTCGGTGAGATGGTGGATCTGGTCCGGCTTGCGGTTGATCCGGCCGGCGAGGGCTCCGGCGAACTCCAGTGGTGCTCCGGCGACGACAGGGAGACGTGAGGACGCGGGATTCATGGAGGAGGCGAGGGGACGGCGCGGGGAGGTGGCCGGCTAGGCTGGTGGCGGTGCGAGGCTGCACTACAAGAAATATGTCAACTAGTGACCTTCTGTTAGTGACCCTGGAAGAATTGGTTATAGATCTATGACCATTTCAGACCAATTGGTCAAAAGCTGTTCGGGGGGCTCCAAACCCTAAACCATTGCGACCATTTTGGTCAGAAAGGCCATAATTTTCTTACACGAAATGGTCACAAAGCAAACAGTGCTAGTCCGCTGCCTTATTTCTAGTTGTTAATGACCAATATAGATGGTCATAGCCTTGTAGATTGTGGTGGGTTGTGATGACTAGGCACCATCTCATCAGTTTTGCCTATGTGTCATGTCCATGTGGCAGTTTTTGCCCTAGGTTGTGAAGCAACCTATATTTCTGTTATTCCAAAAATTCCCAAAAAATTCTCATAAATATTTTGGATCATATCTTCATCAAATATGTCAAAAACATTCCTTGCCTAGTTCAAAAGTAATTCGAAAATATTCATTTTCCTATTCTGTTCAGAGCAGCACTTTGTGAAGGAAGTACCACTTTGGCATGTCCAAATGGTATCCATTTTCTACAGTGCTTTCCTATGCCCAAATAACCATCCTCCACCAAATGCCAGCTCAATCCATTCATTATTTTGAGCCCAGCTTCAACATTCGTATTTATGTCCAGTTATGATTTGCTACTGTTTTGGCTTATTAGTTGGCTCGATTGCCTGCTGTTATCAAGTGAATTAATCTAGGCAACATAAATTATATATACTCATGCACCTCTGTGTGGTGTTAATATACTGCTGGTACATGCTTTATTTATTATGTGTACGGATATAAGCACCTCTGTGTGGTCTTGCTGTCAATATTTATTTTGGAGATAAGCACAACTCCAATCCAGTATCTAGTTATCTACAAAGTAAAGCTCATAATTACTATGTGTGTACAATTGGTTCCATGCCTGATCCATGTAAAAATACTTCAAAAAGATCAATTGAGAAAGTATCATCGCTTCCTTGGTTATTTACTGAAACTGAATCTCTTTTAGTTTGTTCTGTCAGTGTGATATTTGTTCTGTACATTTCGACTGACAGAGAGATAGTAGGACATTGTATTGTTGTACCATTGGATCAGAAATTTCTTGGGTTGCTTTGTTCCAGAGAGTAGGTGAAGACTCTTGGCAGCTGGCGTTCATCTACACCACGGCGTCATTGCCATCGCTGCATCGTCATCACGTCGGGGAAGGTGCCGACACCGGCATTCGTCCGCGGGACCGGAGATGCAGAGGCCGCTGTTCTTCCTTCGTACAGCCAGGGGCAAAGCAAGCACCTGACGCCCGCATCCACAACTACAACAGTTCAGCGGGTATTGTTCTGTCCCTCGCCATCTGTACTTGAAATCCCTTGCATCCATCTCATTACACTAGCTAATATATTACAACGGAATGAATCAACTACTCTCATGGTTGATCCCATCCCATCTAGTATTATTTACCGTCTATCTGTCTGTATGTATGTACTCTGAACAAAATTCAGTCTGCACATCTGCATCTGCATTGCACAAGTACAGATACATCCGCCCCTGCTATTTTCTTGTTATACATTACATAGATGCATACATATGCCAGACTATTTTTGTGTCTATCTGTCTGACCTCTCAAGGATGCATATCTCTTTCGTATGTACTGAGTTCTGAAACAATTTCGTTTTCCTCATACTTACAGGATGCTGCACTCGCTACTCACATGTTTTCTGATGCCGCAACAAAGGACTATATGTGGTTTCTGTGTTGTAAAGTCCAACTCTTTCATATGTGTGAAGCCGTGAAGTCCAACTCATTGTAGCATATCTATGTTGTAAAGATTGTAATACATTTATTTAGTGGTATATTTGATGAATTTTATGCGTTCTTTGTTCTATTTGAAATATTGATTATGTATGTGATTTGAAAACTTGTGGAATGGAAACTTGTCCAGTGAGGCCACTTATGAATAATTTGTCAAATTTGTACATTTCTGACATGTGGGACCAATTTGAGAGATGAACATGACAGGTTGGACCCATCTGACTAGTGGGACCAGCTTGAATATATAATAGTTGAAAATAGAAAATAAGTAGACTAAAAGGCCATGGCCCAAAAATAAAAAGGCTGCAATGTTGGGCTTGGTCCATGAAGCTGACAAAAAATTCATTGGAAAAAATATATAAATGGGCTGAATTAATGGGCCCGGCCCATATAAACACCGAATTGGACCAGGCTGAATCTTGTGCCACATCAGCTTGCCACGCTGGATGCCTACGTGGCCTGGGGAGGTTGCTAGTGACCAAAACGCCACAGTGGACATATTTTGGTTATAAACGTCTACGACCATTCTAGAAGAAAGGTCGCCATAGTCAGTTTACGACCGCCAGCTTTTCACCTTCTATTTTTGGTCACAAAAAGGTCGCAAATGAAAAACTATGACCTTTCAGTGACCAATAGTGGTGGTCACAAGTTTACATATTTCTTGTAGTGCTGGCGAGGGGCGGTGGAGGAGCTCCGGTGACCGGCGCTACAGACCGGGGTCGCCGGCAAGTGGCGGCGAAGGCCCGCCGGCGGGGAGCGGTCGGCGGACGGGCGGCGCGACGCCGGAGGGGCTTCGGCAGGAGGAGCGGCGCTCCGGCGGAGGCGGAGGTCGGCGGGAAGGTGCTGGCGGAGAGAAGGCGGCTGGTGGTCACCGGCGACATGGCGGCGGCCGGTGGCGAAGGACGCCGGGGCCGAGCCGGATCGGGGAGGTGGGGCATGGGCCGGGAGGCGGCGCGGTCGGACCGGGCGCGGGCCGCGGGGGCCGGGGACGGGCCGCACGGGCTGTGCGGAAGGTGGCGGCGGTGCGCCACGTGGTGGCTCCGGATTGGCGCGGCGGCGGCGACTGAGGGCGGCGGACATGTCCGGCGTGGGGTTGGACGTGTCCGGCGGCGCGAGGAAGAGGAAGGCTAGGGTTAGACCGAGAATTTCGGAGGGGGAGGTGATTTTATAGGTAGAGGGAGCTAAGAGAGTCCAAATGGAGAGCGGTTTTCGCCCACACGGTCGTGATCGAACGACCAAGAGCATGGAGGGGGTTTGGATGGGTTATTGGGCCACTTTGGAGGGGTGTTGGGCTGCACACAAAAGAGGCGTTTGCGGTTCCCCGGTTAACTGTTGGAGCATCAAACGACCTCCAAATGGAACGAAACTTGACAGGCGGTCTACCGGTGGTGTACCAAGGCCGCTTGGCAAACCTCGGTCCATTTCGAGAATGTTTAACACCCGCTCACGAAAAGAGACAAGAAGGGGACGCCGGATGACATAGGAGTGCTGGATTGCAAAACGGACAACGGGAAAAAATGCTCGGATGCATGAGACGAACATGTATGCAAAATGAGATGCACATGATAAAATGCAACATGCAAGCAAAAGAAATGGCAACGACGGCGAATAACTGGTGGACACCTGGCGCATCGAATCCAGGGCGTTACAGTACAGCTCGTAGCGGCAGCAGCAGCACACGGCGAGGGGGAAGGGAGCACGACACGAGCAGAGGGGGGGGGGGCTCGCGCGGGGCCTGCGCGTTGCGTGGCCGCGTTGAGGCAAGGGGTGCAGGTTGCGGCGACGGCAGCGCGGTGCGCGGGTGCAGGACAGAGGAGAGAGGAGGAGCGACCGGAGCCTCATCGTGCGGCGTCGGGCACGGGGCAATGGAGCCCGGGTAGGAGGTCGGAGACACGCGACATGGAGGAGGCAGGCCGGCGTGGAGGCATCGAGGAGGTAGCCGCGGCGGAGTGCTCCGAGCGGCGATGGTGGTTCGATCCCCCCGATCCAATCGGGGGGCAGAGGAGGGGAGTGGTGGATCAAGGGAGTGGGGGAGTGGGGTGACAGGGATTAGGGTTTGGGGGTGCGAGGGGATATGGTGGGATGGGGTGGGCCGGTTGGGCCGGTGTGCTGGCCAGCTGGGCCGTTTGGCCCAGTTGGCCAGGAGTGCTTTGCCTCTTTTTTTATATTTTCTCTGTTTACATTTTCTTCTTTGTTTTCTAGTTTCTTCTGCTACTAAAAGAATTCCTAAAATGTAAAATTTGCACATAATTCAAATGCAACAATATTAGCCCCCCTCACAAAGTCTCAAGTGGTTTGGAATTGTATAAATATGTTTTTATATTTAAAAGCCTATATTAGTTATCGTTGGACCACTTTATAAATGGCTAGGGACATTTTAGGAATTCAATTTATGTTGTTTTGTTCATCAAAATTAGTTAGTGAATACTTGCAACACAACAAACATTTTTTACTTTGTTGTTTGAAGAAATAATTTATTTGGCTTATTTTAAAATGAAAATGATCCGTTGATTTTTGGACAAGTGTCAATTTGCATAGTGATCATGATGACGTGTACACCATTAGGGAGAAATTACTGTAGCATTATCCTCGGGGTGTTACAAATCTCGTCCACTACAAGAAATCTCGTCCCGAGATTTAGGAGGTGAAGTAAGGAGAAAAGTTCTGGTTACAAAAATTTAACAGATCTTCTTGATCTTGGTTGCTCTTTTTGAAGAGGTTGATCCATTACATTGACGTCTTCATTTCTCTACTTCGTGTCATCATGATGAAGTTAGCATCCTTCCTTCAGGATCTCCATCGTACTTATGGAAGGACAAGGGGTAAGACTTGAGAAGGGCGGAGCTCAATACATGTTAGGTATGTGGGGGCTATCTCCGTGGACAAGGAATAGAGGCATAAGTTGAGTTGATATTTAATAAATTCATCGAGAGAAGGTAAGAAGTTGCAATACGAAGTCTCAAGAGGATAGGCAATCGTTCGTTGCCTGAAACAGAGTGAAAAGGGGTTCAGAGCAATGGGAATAAGTATTGTGTCTGATACCATAATTGGTGATCTCTTGGAAGGTGGCTCGTGAATTACATACAAAGCCACGCATTAGGAATAACTTTGGAAACAGGGGATGTACATGGGAGTCAAGTTTTGATCCTGTGGAACTGTGGGTTATGGGCCCACCATGTGGGTTAAAAGTAGGAGGAGCGGTGATATCTTGCACGGTAATGGTAGCAAGGCATGTCAGAGGGTAGCCTGTCAGTTATGCCGGCAACAACGTCGGTACCAAGGGCGAGGGATGAAGAGAACCATTTTCTTGCTTGTTGAATAGGCGGACCAATAGGCAAAGTTCTCATCCATCGGTGGCTACTTGAATGTCATCAACAATAGTAACAGGGTCTTGCTGACAGAATTGTACACCAAGGTGTTTACATAAACATGCGAATATTACTGCTTAGATCATATAGATCATAAGAAAGGTTAAACCAAACAATGGAAAGGAAAATATGATTATCAGATTAAACAGAACAATGGAAAGGAAAATGTGTTTAAACACATATTTCAGGGGTATATCCTTCCCAAGGACAAGTAGAGCATAATATACATGACAGGATAGAAAGTAGAAAACCATTTAGGTAAGAGGAGGGGAATTTCATGACATTACCCAAACAAAAGTGTTTGGATAATTGATAAAGAAAATATAGCATTGTGCTTCAAATATTTGTTCAACGATTTTTTGTGCAATGTTGCATAATTTTTTTTCTAATCAGTTTCTATGCAGGATATATATGCAAAGGCAAGAGTTATTAACAATGGAAAGACAAAATGCTACTGCATTTGCGTGCACACACAAGTACTCCTACACACATGAAATAATACTTGGCTTATTATATTATCCACATAGCTTATGCATGCATGTTCAAAAAAAGAAGGCTTTGCATGCATGTGACAAGCTTTACCTTGACTTGGTATCTATACACTGTATGTACGTATTCAGGTGTCTCGGTCGGCCGGCAAGCCCGTGTATATACCCGAATACCCGCAACACTCAAACCAGTCATATACGTGTACATGTACATTAGGCCACTCCTATACTAGCTGGTCTTTGATTACTTTTTTGCATGCACACGTAAGGTAGCATACATGTATGTATTTTTGGTAGATTATACGCGGCATCCATGTACAAGTGCGTATGTACTTGAGTATTTGTGGGCCGGCCGGCACACACACGTATTTACCGGACGAGAGGCAGTCCCATCTGCAGCCGGTTAATCACAGGTATGCAAGATGGTTTCTTTCTTTTTACAGGCTCAAACGGAAAGGTTCTAACAGAAGGAAGGTGTAGAAGCGGCATTCAGATTTCCTTAGCTCACGCATCAACTTGGATGAGGAGCAATACACAACCGGCGAGTCTCCAAAATTTGAAAACGAATACAAAAGGAAAGATGACCTACCAAACGAAGCAAGGGTACACGCCAAGAAATCTGATTTCCTTTCTTCTGCACCAGCCGGACACCTATATATATATAATGGCAAAGTCTCAACATTGAGGGAGGCACCCCATGGAGCCAACACATCACGCACGCAACATCACATCCACGGCACGCAGAAACATCTAGCCATCACGGTCCTAGAACTCACACATCAACAAGAAGTAGAAGGAGAGAAGAGAGATCGGCCTCGACATCGCGTCACAACAACACCGACGATCATTCGTACAAGAAGCAAGCGCCTCGGCAGCAACATGAACACCAAGTCGATCTTCCCAAACGGTAAAGTTATCATCTAATCACTCCTTCATCCTTTATTATTGCATGCATGCATAGCACGTGGTGGCGCGGTGGAGCTCGCGATCATGCAACACTTCATTGGTGTTATTATCATCTTCATCAAGCTAACCAAGACGACGAGGCTACTCCCAGACTTCACCAAGTCATGGAAGACGATGGCGTATCGATGGGGCTGCCGGCGCGCAGCCCATTGGACTCCTTTGTGAGGGACGCCCTTGGTGATGAGGCCGATGACGTCTACTTCGTCAAGCTGGAGCCCCGGAGGCGCGGAGTTCGCCAAGACGACGCCAGTGTCAACTTCATCAAGCCAGCGCCATCGAGGACGAAGGCGTGGAGGCTCGCGAGGATGCCGCCGCCATGCCACGATGGATGGCGCCACGGAGTTCGCCAAGATGGCACCAATGTCAACATCATCAACCTGGTGCCGCAAGGATCATGATGGGGAGCTTGCAAGAAGGATGCCCTCCATCCACTTCGTCATGCTGGAGCTAGAGGACGGAGGCGTGGCGCCTGTTGGGGATGCTGCCGATGTCTACTTCGTCAAGCTGGAGCCTGGAGGCGTGGAGCTCGCAGGAATTCTGCTGTGTACCGTGGAGGAAGGCAAGACGGAGCTCGCTAGGACGATGCATGTTTTCTTCTTCATCAAGCCCGTGCCATGGAGGACAAAGGCGTGGAGGCTCACAACGATGGCGCCACCGTGCAGTGGTAGATGGCAGCATGGAGCTCGCCAAGATGACACCAATGCCAATATCACCAAACTAGTGACATGGAGGACGGAGGCGTGGAGCTCGCAAGGATGCCGCTGTTGTGCCGCGGTGGATGGTGGCGTGGAGCTTGCCAAGACGACACCCATCGCCAACATCAACCCGGTACCACGGAGGATCGTGGCATGGATCTTGCAAGGAGGACACCACCGATGTCACCACCAATGCCTACCTCACCAAGATGGAGCCTGCAAGCTGGAGCTATGAAGATAAAACACGCCCTCGGTGCTGCCCGCAATGAGAAGAAGATGGTGCTATGCAATGAAGTGGCTTCACCAACCCTTACCACTACATGGTGCTATTTGCGACCCGAAACCCATGAAGAAGAGGCATGATAGCAAGGAGGCGACGTGACTTCATCAATGCTAACTCCCGATGGCCCCGTGAGGCGGTGCCTTTGTTTTGGCGGACTGTCGTAAATTCGGCGTTCTACCGAGATGAGGTGTCAACCACACCAGCATTGCCAATATGAGAGAGCGTTGTTCTTACACCAACGTCGGTCTCCATAAGAATACTCCCGCGAGGCGAACCCCTTGCGTATCCCGACGAAGCCGCTACATCATCAAGAAGTCCGAGCAGAGCAGGACCCATGCAAATTCAACACCGGTTATATGAACGTTGTCAAGACCGACGAGGCGCGATGGCAAGGGCGGACGTGGCTAGCACAAGCCATATTTTGAGCGGCATGTGTACCGATGAGGACACGGGCTTTGCCACCGACCACAACATACACTCACACCATCATCATCATGCATGGAGAACGTGAAGCAAAGACAACGAAGACGACCACACGGCTTAATAGGTGGTATCTCGCAGAGCAACTCGCGAGAGTAATTAACCAGGAGCTTTTCGAGGCCCCGGGAACCAGGAGACCGCACATCGCCATAGTCAGGCAGGCCGCGCTAGTAGGCCACGGAGCGCAACCATTTTTTTATGGGATCTTGTAATTTTGTTCATCCAAAGAGACAAATGAAATACTTGTTTCCCGTATCACTTTTCTTTGTGTACTATGGTACACTGGCACGCCCGCATTTTTCATTTTCCCCGACACATGAGAGAAATCCATACTCCTTCTCTCCCTTCTTCCGGAGCGCAAATAGATTTTTCTCGTGTCAAACAAATTGGCACGCCCGGTGGGACCTAGTTCTCTTCCCATCTTCGCTTCGTTGTGGTCGTCTGAATCGTCTTCGCTCGTCTCCTAACCTGCACGGCATGCTGCATGAAAAGGCGTAAGCGAGGATTTCCGCTCATCAAGATCCCTTTCATGTAGGTGGATTCTCCCGTGATAGCAACTCAGAGCCCGTGATGATCCAGCTTGGATTGATCCGCCCGTGGTTGTCATCGAGCTTGGCGAGAAAGTCTACATGCATGAAGCTCAAGATCCTACGCAGTTCCAAACTGTGTAGTCAAAGAAGGCACTAAGGTGGGAGGCTGCCAAGGTGAAGAAGGAGCGTCGCGAGCTAATGCTTGAGGCGCACGCCCTGTTGAAGGAGTCGACAAGGGAGGATTTGGAAGGAGATGTGGAGGCATCTCAACGCCTCCGCACCAGAGCCGCCAACAGGTGGGCTAGTGTGGCGTCCCTCTACACCCCTACCACGACTACGCACTCGAAGCCATCGAAACCAACTCCACAGCGCACCGAGGTAGAGCTTCTCAAGGGTTTGGAGGCCATGTCCCATAACTTGCATAGGCTCATGGCCAACGCTCGTTTGTTGGATAGCCCTCATCCCCTATGCAACTACAGGAGGAAGTACCGCAAGGTACAATTACTCCACCAATAGATAGCTTCCCGCATCGCTCAAGGCACGGTGCCGGACGAGGATTGGTCCCTCGGCGCCCTGGACCTAGCTGATAAGGTGTTCACTTACTGAAGCACATTAACCCCTCCATATGACTTGTTCCCTGATGATTGGGCATACGAGCCATGCAAGGTCAAGGAGCTGATGAGACGCGCCATCATGAAGGAGTTCTAGAAGCGGCTCTCATGCAAAGAGCCTGTTCTACCAGGCCCTATTGTCTCCCTCAGCATTGGCGACACATGGAGGGGTGCATGGGCACCATGTCTCCACAACTCGGCGGTCAGCGGAAGGTCTCTTCCCAACAACAACAGGTTTTCCACCTTCGCCATGAAGCACCTGTGCCACGTGACGACGACCTACAACAAGAATTTCGCCAACTCTAGGAGCAGATGAACCATATCCAGAGGAGGCTCCAAGATCCAACGATGCCAAGTGCATCGTCAACTCAAGTTGCGGGAAGGATGAGGTGTCAAGCCCCAAGCCATCGTCCTCAACATGAGCGCCAGAATTTGGCGCCTCGGCGACAACCTTCACCAACTCGACACTTCCCGCAACGGAGATATCCCAACATGCCTCCATGTTGGGACCGATGGTCAAGACATCAAGACGATGGGAGGGACCCTTGGACCGCTCAACAGCGGCAAGCTAGAGAACCTATGCTCTCGGCATCCTGGATTTGGGGGTATCCAGTCCTGCCTGCCCGCGGCCCACCACGTGGCTCCACCGATGGCCTGGTATGGCCCAGCTTCAGCATCAACACGACTCTCGCGAGGGGCCAAGCCTCGCGAGGAGGGCAACCCCAAGAACCCCGAGGGAATCGGCCTCCTCAGGCTGGCTCCCCTGGGGCGGAGAGTTCTATGCAAGGTTCACCTCATGAGGCTCAGCTGACGTGAGCCATGACGATCAAGGCCAGGCGGGCGCCAGGTGGGCGCAGAGCGCAGGTTTCCTCTTCGGTGCAAAGGAGGCAAGCCACATGCGCGGAGTCCCGAGGAATCAGCCAAAGGTTTCCATTCTGGTGCAACGAGACCAAGTACGCCAGGACAGCAGGACGGAGGTCATCGACAAGCCCACCACGGCGTCACGACCAGAGGCTTTTCGCAGGCAAAGACTACTTTTGTCAGGATAAGCTGTACTACTTGTCCCCTTTCAAATCCGGCCATTGTGGGATCCCTTCCCGCCAACATTTGGGAAGAGGACCAAGGCCACTATAAATAGGACTAGCCACCACCATAGAAAGCAGGACGAGTCAAGCTAGCTCACACCAGACCAGCTCAAGAACACCTCACCTCCTGAGGCTAGTTCATCCTCAGCCCTCCGAGGCAATCCACCAAAATGCTAGGGTAGGGTATTACACTGCAAGGTGGCCCGAACCAGGATAAACTGCTGTGTTTCTTTGTCTCTCTGAGCTCGACGCGCTAGGCTTAGGAGGATCGCAAGTCGGCAGGCTAGGTAGGTTGAGATCTCTGCACGCACCCCATAGTTTGAACCTCTCAAGGGTTTGCGGATCCCTTAATCCGACATTTGGTGCGCCAGGTAGGGGTGCGTCGGATCCTCTCTTCCGTCGATCGATCCACCGCCACTCCAACACCTCCATGGCCGAGACACGCCGGTCTCGCGCTGAGCGTCGGGCCGCAGTTGCCGCCCGCGTTGCTCAGACGGCTCCGGCGGGTGATGGCTGTGCCCGTTGCGCTCCGTCTCCGGTGGCCAACACCGCCATGGGCCCTACTGGACACAAGTAGCAAGCTTCATCGCTGCACCCATCGGTGCGCCATAATGGGCGCACCGCTACTCCATCACTGACCCCAGTAGCTTCGTCATCCCACGCGCGTCACGGCCAGGCAGAAATGCATGCCGTCCTGCTCATGGCATGGGAGCTCCTTTGCTACCGCCCGGTTGGTGACCTCTAGGAGGAGTGGCTCAAGCGGATCACTGAGCTTGTCAGTGTTGCGCATGGGGGCTCCGCCGAGCCGGCCCGCTAGATGCCGCAGCACCCACCTGCAGCAGGCAATGTGGAGCACGGGGCTCCTCCACCACCTTCGGCCCAGGGCGTCATCGTCGAGCCAAGGCGTGCGGCTCCATGGCGCGACCCGGCTCACCCTGCACCGGCTCGGGAGGACGTGAGCTGCCAGGTGGTGCAGCGACCACAAGGAGAAGCGCGTGCGCTTCCGGCACCCCAGCACCAGGACCGCGTACTGCCGCAGGAGGTGGCGGTGCACGTGCACCAAGACCAGTTTCCGCCCCCTCGAAGACCTCCGGTGGCCATGGCAGGATGCCGCGCGTTCACTCCGAAGCTCCGCAACATCGTCTGGCCAAGAAAGTTCAAGCCTGACCTGCCTCCACACTATGACCACACCGCCGACCCCACCGAGTTCCTACATATCTACGAGCTGAGCATCGAGGCAGCCACCGGCGACGAGAAGATCATGGCAAACTGGTTCCCGATGGCCCTCAAGGACGGCGCACGTTCTTGGCTCCTGAACCTAACCGAGGGGTCGGTTTCTTCCTGGGAGGAGATGGTCAGCCGCTTCATCGCCAACTTCCAGGGCACTCGCGACCGTCCGCCGGCTGCGGGTGACCTGCATCGCATCAGATAGCAACCTGGAGAGACCCTGCAGAAGTATATCCAGCGCTTCAACAACGTCCATCTCAAGATCCCCAAGGTGTCAGACGAGGTCATCATCTCAGCGTTCACTGATGGCATCCAAAATGTCAAGATGTAGGAGGAGCTCGCCATCCACGAGGATCTCTGCACCGCTCTGGAGATGTTCAACATGGCAAACAAGTGCACAAGTGCTGAGGAGGGACACCTCTCCCTCCTCGAGCTCCCCAATGTTGATCCAGAAGACAAGAAGACCAAGACCAAGGACGTGAAGAAACGCAAGGGGCCAGCCGTGTGTCGGGGGAAACTGATCCACGAACACCTATGGGCCCGGCGGACCGTGGCCCCTTTCGGTTCGGCGGGGAGCGGAGGTCGCATGAAGAGCAGATCGAGGCGAAGCACATGAGCAGTTTACCCAGCTTCGGAGCTCTCCGGAGAGATAATACTCCTACTGCTGCTTGTCTGATTGTATCGTGTTCTTGCTCGAGAGAGCTAAGTGTTTTTCTGGCTTCCGAATGTTCCGAACCCCCTCTACGTTGCGCATGGGCCTCCTTTTATATGCTCAAGGGGTCACCGATAGGTGGCAACGTAAACAAGGGTACAAATGTAAAAAGAGAGGTGGTTGGTACAGTTACTTGTACAGTGTTTCCTACCTAACCCTAACGGCAGGGGACAAGGGCATTAAATGCCCGTCTGTGTAGCCCAAACAGTGCAGAAAAGGACCGTCAGGGGTGCCACCGCTCGCCACGATGGCGATCTTGTCAGCTTCGCATGCCACCGTGCACCGCTGGCTGCACAGCCTCCTGCCACGCGCACCTGGAAAGGCCCCCAGAGCGACACGTTGGTGGATGCGCTGGAGCGTGGGCATAGAGTGGCCGCCTGCCGCGGCCGTTGCCTTGTCGGGTCCGGAAGCTTGTCGCTCACCGGGCCTTGAGATGCCTTGGTTGGCCTTCCCGGCAAGCTCCTCTTGCCGGGGCCTTGTCTCCTGAGCTTAAATACTTTGTTCTTGAATGGCTCCAAGGGAACCACGGAGGACCTTGGCGGTCGCCCAGCAAGCCTTGCCGCGGGGTGCTGCAACTGCCCGTGCACAAGTTCGGGATACTAGGGTACCCCTACTCTAGTACGCCGACAGGAGCCCCCTGGCCTGGGCCACACACAGTGCTGAGCACTGTTGGGCCAGGCCCAAAACAGGGCACGGGCACACGAGGCCTGGGTTACGCCGAATCTTGCTCCGTATCTACCGCGCCCTCCCCTAACGGCACGCGTTGAATGCGGTGTCGTGGGAGAGATCGTGGGTGGATTCTTTATTCGGAAGAGCGAAACGTCCGCCCCCTCCCTCTTTATAAGCAGGGGAAACAGGGGCAGTTCGTTCCCCCCCCCCCGCTGGTTGCTACTACTCCATCTTCGTAAACCTCCGCCGCTCCCCCTTCCTTCTCGAAGCCGAGAGAGAGCAGCGCTCCGCCCCCCATTGCCACCAGCATCACCAACGCCGTCGACCTCCCCCACCACCTCCGCCATGGCTCCAAAAGTCGGCCGAGGCGCAGCGGCTCGCGGCGCTGCGGAAGGAGCGGGCGATCTTCTCCCCTCAGCTCGGTGCGCAGGAGCTGAGGGAGTACTACTACCTCTTCTGGTCGATGGAGACGCGAGCGCATCCGCGCACGAGGGTACTCCCGGCCGTCGCTCCGGAACTGGCTCCAAACGGGTACCCATTCTTCGCGCTGTTCTTCTATTGCGGGCTCTGCCCGCCCTTCTCGGAGTTCTTCTGCGACATAATGAACACCTACAGGCTCCGCCTCCTTGATTTCACCCCCAACGCTGTTCTAACCATGGAAGTTTTCGCACATTTGTGCGAAAACTTTGTCGGAGTCCACCCCAATGTAGCCCTTTTCCGCCACTTCTTCATGCCTCGGGTCGAGAGAGGAGAGCCACTTGCTGGAGGGATCGCCTGGATCTCGAGAGTCGGCAAGAAGGAAGCGTATCTGGAGGGTGAGCTTCACAGCAAATGGGAGGAGTGGAGAGCGGAGTGGTGCTGGATCATCGAGGAGGACCCGCAGCCGTTCACTGCCCTGCGCCAAGCCCCAATCGTGCGCGACAACGATTGGAGCAATGTGGCCCTGGAAGACGACAGATTGAAGATCGCCATCACCCGGATCCTTCGCCTCAGGCTTGCCGGGCTCACCGTAGGCGCTGTTGGCGCAGATTTCCTTCGCCGCCGCATCGCCCCCCTACAGGAGAGGGGAAGACCCGCCTGGGAGTTCAAAAACTCGGCGGACATCATGAGGCTGCGCCCGGGCCTCAACTTCAACTTCACCGTCCTGGAGCTGGATGCGATGCTCCTGGAGTTGTTCAAACGCGACCCCCAGCACCCATTCGTTTTTCCGAGGAGCGTCGTTCCATTGTGCAATAATTCATCGCTTGACCGGATCCGCGCCATGATGCCGTTGTGCGATTCCCACGGAATCGTTCCAACTTGGCAAGAGCCTGCGGATGACATCGTGCAGGCATTCTTCGATGACTTGGTAGAAGTGCCGGTCCGCGCTGACGAACAGAAGAGCCTCACCCGCGACACTACCGATGCGGAGCTACAGCGCATCGCCACTAGGGTGGAAGAGGCTGCGGCAGCAGCTGCCGCGGGCGCGTTCGGGTTCACCGTAGAGGAGGCAGAGGCGGCAGAGGCGACAAGCCTTGCTGAGCGCGAGGAGTTTGTCGGCGAAGAAGAGCTTGCCGGCCCTGAAGCTGAGCCGAGCAAGGCCGGCGAGGAAGAGCCCGAGCCTTCAGACAGCTTGCTGCAGGCGGAGCCCCCGGCCCTGCCAAGAAGGCGTCTCCACAGGGCCGGGGACGTAGCGGGGCGGCAAACAAGCCAATAGCCGCCAAGCCGTGCAACACGGTCTACCGCGGCAAGCAATGTTGCCGCGGGAGCGCCTCACGCAGCTGCGGCAACTGGAGCGGGACCTTCCCGGGCCACCGCCACCGCCCCTGCCAAGCGGGCAAGGGATCCTACTCCTCCGCCTCGCCGCACAGGAGGGGAGCCGGACTTCGATATCTCCACGCTCAGCTCCGACGAGGAGGAAGAAGAGTAAGTTTCTTTGGCGTTCTTGCAGTTCTCCAATCTTGATGTTTTTGTCTTGTATCTGACTTGCTTCGATCTGAATCCATTCCTTTTCAGGACACTGGCCCAGAGAGCGGCGAAGAGAGCCAAGGCCCCGGTGATTGTCATCGAAGATGATCCCACCGTGTCAGCAGGTGGTGTGTCTGAGACCACCTTGACGGACCCTACAGCTACTCCCCAAAGCAGCCCCCAGCGCAGCCCCGAGCGTAAGTTTGTAGTTTACTTCCTGCTGTCGGGTGCGCATGGGTGCTCTTTTCTCTACTGATATCTTGCTTGTTGATTTGTTTAGGAGCAGAACAGCCTCACCAGGAGGGCCCGGAAGCCGCCCCCGAAGTGCCATCTGCTTCGACTATGCCGCCAAGGGAGGAGTCCCTGGCAAGGGAGCGCTTTCCGGCAAGGAAGAACTCCCCGGCAAGGGGCGGCTCTCCGGCAAGGGACGGCACCAACGACCCTGCAGCAGCTGAGACCGCAACTGTAGATCTTGGTACAGGTAATCCACTCGTCTAAAAGCTTCCCTTGGGTTCTTCTTCTTCTGATTTTCTTCTTGCATATTTGCTTGACTTTTCTCCCCCTTCCGTTCATCAGATCCACCTGCCGTGGAGCCGATGGAGACCGAGGATGCCGGCGAGGAAGGCACGCGTGGTAGCAACGACGACGCCGCCGCCAACGAAGAAGGGGCCGATGCTGATGAGCCCGCCGGCGAAGAGGCCGCCAAGGCTGCCGCCGCAGAAGCTGGCGAGGGGTCGGGCGATCGCACTGACGGCCCTGAGGCCGCAGGAGCGCCAGGCGTTGCGCCGACCGCCGATCCCTCCGCCGCTGCCGCGGAGCCAGGCTCCGAAGAGCCCCAGCCCGGCACCTACTTGAAGGCCGGCGACGGTATCTTCAACAAGCTTCCCTGGACGTCAAGTTCCAGGGCACCGGTTGAAGGAGAAACTTTCGATGAGGAGCTGCTCACCTCCGCCGGGCTGTCGTTGGTCGATGCGCCAAGCAGCAGCAGTGACGAGCCTGAAGAGGAGGAGCTGCTACGGAAGCTGCTGTCACTCTACCGCGCACGACGAGCCAAGCTGGCTTCCCGGGAAGCGCTTGTCGCGAAGGCGGGAGTCGATATGGAGAAACACGCGGAGGAGCTCCGGGGCCTCAATCAAGAAGCTCTCCGGTCCCTGGCACAGGAGCGGGAGCGACTCGCCGAGGAGCGTACAGCCTTCCTTCTTGAGAAGGCCGAAGCTGAGGGGGAACAGAGGCTTGCTGCCGAGAAGCAGTCCGCGCGAGAAGGCGAGTTGGTGCAGCGGAAGGCCAACCTTGACAGCTACGAGGAGGAGCTTGTCGCGCGCGAGGAAACACTTGGCGGGGCTCTCAAGTAAGCAAGGGATGCTGCCGCAACTGCAGAGGCCGCCAAGAAGGAGCTGGAGACGAGGGTGACGCAGTTGGAGGCCAACCTCAAGACGAGCGGCGAGGAGCTTGCTGTGCTCAAGCGCGAGCGCGAGAAGGATGCTGCTGCTCATGGTGAGCTGCAGGGTCTTCTCACTGAAAGGAGCAAGGAGCTCAGCACCGCCAAGGACTCCAACGCGGATCTCGAGTTGAAGCTGGCTACGCTGACTCAGACGCTGGACGCCGCCAAGGAGCGAGAGGTGACCTTGTCGGAGAAGATCAAGGCCGACAAGGCGCTGCTGGAGAGCATCGCTGTTACCCAGAACTCATTTAGGGAGACGGTGGAGCATTGGACCGAGGGTCTAGTGAATATCGCCGCAGTCATCGACGAGGAGCTGGCGCAGCTGGGGATGGAGGACTTTGGGTATCCTTCCGACGAGCATCTCCAACCCAGCGCCAAGCTCAGCCTGTTCTTCAAGGGCGTGGCGACGGCACTCCAGCGACTCCGGGAGAGGATCCCAAAGCAGCTGGCCGACGAGTCGCGCAGGATTTGCGCGGGGGCTCTCCAGAAGGTGCTGATGAAGGTGGCCTTCCGCAACCCAGGCCTCAACCTCACCAACGTCCTCAGGTCCTTGCCGCCTGACGCCGATCTGGATGCGCTCAAGGCCCTTGTCGCACCCATTGTGGACAAGGTGAGCGAGATCAAGAGGGTTGAGGGCGATCGCGTAGACTAGGCCGCCCGTTTTCTCTTTCTCCTTGTCGCTGCTAGCCATATTATAAGATCAATCTGTTAGAGCTGCGACAAGTTATTTTGTAATATAACTCTATTTCTGTATCAATTGCTATGTTATTTCCTTTACTAGATTCCTTCCTTTGTATGTTTTTACCCTACGCTTTTAGGGAACTTGTCGGCGCAGGCACCCGAGCCGCGAGCGCTGAGTGCGGGACGTCAGCAGCCTGCTGGCGGTGCCGCTTCCGACAAGAAACCTTGTCGCGACTAGTTGCAGCACACTTAAGTTGTTGAGCGGACTCGAAACAAAGTAAGGGCGCAACTAGCTACGAGTTGGTTCCTCCGCGCACAGGTTTTCCATACAAAGCACGGTCGTTCAGGAAGATAACTTAAAAATTAAAACTAATTGCTCAAACTTTGGCAACTTAGCTTTTCTGTCGTTTGCTTCCCGGCAAGGTTCGCAAGGAAACTTTCTTGAACGACGCCTGTTCCACATCATTATCTTCTCCTCCCCCCCGGCAAACTTGTGCGCGAGGGAATCTTCCTTCCTTTTGAGAAAAAGAAAGAAGAGAAAATAAAGATATGGAGCCTTACGGCTCGTTATTGCTTACCGGGGGTAGGTGCTGCACAAAGTGTCAGATAACGCATGCAAGAAAGAATATAATGCATGAAATTGACAAGATGTGCGGAGCACATGAGCTTTACTTATGCACGGGATCTGCGCCCGGCTTTGTACAAAGGATTACATGCAACATCGGCAAGACTTGTACAAAAGGTGGTTGCCGGAACAGGTTCCGGCAACCGCGCCCTATGGGTAAAACTTACGAAGATGCTCAATGTTCCAGGAGTTGCTCACCGGAATGCCATCTTCGGTCTCAAGGCGGACAGCGCCGGGCCTAGTGACTCGTTTCACCCGATAAGGGCCTTCCCACTTCGGCGTCAACTTGTTGGAATTCTTGGCGGACTGAACGCGCCGAAGAACAAGGTCGCCTTCCTCGAAGCTTCTGGCTTTAACTTTGCGGCTATGGTAGCGGCGCAAAGCTTGCTGGTATCGAGCAGCTCGTACAGCAGCCTGAAGACGATCCTCCTCAAGGAGCAGCGCGTCATCTTGTCGCAGCTGCTCTTGCTCAAGCTCATCATAAGCGAGCACTCGAGGTGATCCGTATACGAGTTCCGTGGGGAGAACTGCCTCTGCTCCATAGACTAGAGCGAAAGGTGTCTGGCCAGTGGCTCGATTTGGCGTCGTCCTGATCGACCAAAGAACCACCGGCAGCTCCTCGATCCAGTTTCTTCCGCACTTGTGCAGCCTGTCGAAAGTTCTGGTCTTGAGCCCGCGCAGCACTTCAGCATTTGCCCTCTCCGCTTGACCGTTGCTTCTCGGATGAGCAACAGAAGCGAAGCAGATCTTGGCGCCAAGATCTTGGACGTACTGCATGAAGGTGCGGCTCGTGAATTGCGTGCCGTTGTCGGTGATGATCCTGTTAGGGATCCCGAAACGGCAAACAATCGACCTGAAGAACTTGACTGCTGACTGTGCTGTCACCTTCCTCACTGGTTCTACCTCCGGCCACTTTGTGAACTTTTCGATTGCAACGTACAAGTACTCAAAGCCCCCGACAGCTCGGGGGAAGGGGCCGAGGATGTCGAGCCCCCAGACCGAAAATGGCCAGGATAAAGGTATCGTCTGGAGAGCTTGAGCTGGCTGGTGTATCTGCTTGGAATGGAACTGGCACGCTTCACACTTGGTTACTTGTGCAGTTGCATCCTGGAGGGCTGTCGGCCAAAAGAAACCTTGCCGGAAAGCTTTGCCGGCAAGTGCTCTTTCGCCAATGTGGTGACCACATATGCCTCCATGTATCTCTGCCAACAGCTTTTGTCCGTCTTCCCGGCAAATACACTTCAATTTCACACTGTTGAGTCTTCTTCTGTACAGTGCGTCGTCGACAAACTGGTACATACTTGACTGTCGGGCTACTCTCTCCGCTTCTTCTTGCTCATCAGGAAGTCCTCCTGTCTGAAGGAAATGGACAATCTGCTGCGCCCATGCTGGAGCTTGTGGCTCGACAACAAGGACTAAAGGCACAT
This sequence comes from Triticum aestivum, assembly GCF_018294505.1. Classification (NCBI taxonomy): domain Eukaryota; kingdom Viridiplantae; phylum Streptophyta; class Magnoliopsida; order Poales; family Poaceae; genus Triticum; species Triticum aestivum. Next base: position 294,646,761 of record NC_057804.1, on the reverse strand, counting down.
CGGCTGCTGCGGGGACACCTGCTTCTACGGCAAGAACCTGCGCTTCTGCCGGAGCTTGATGTCCCCCGGCAAGCTTGCCGGAGCAAAGCTTGTCGGGAGCATCTGCTACTACGGAACAAAGCATAAGGCTTTCCGGAGCAGACTGCTCCTCAGCATCCTTGGTGTTGATCTTGGGGACCTTCTTGGTGGCGGCTTCGGGGAGCTCTGCCGGAAAGTAGTCACCAGAAATCAACTTCCTCTTCTTGTTCTGTCTAGTTTATGGCGTTACGGATGGTTGAGTCATCTTGAGCACAAAGACCCCTGGTTCCACAGGTAACTTTAGTGCGGCGCACTTCGACAGGCCATCAGCAATGTCATTCTGAGCTCTCGGAACATGTTCCATCTGTAGGCCGTCAAAGTGCTCTTCCAGCTTCCTCACTTCATCAACATATGCTTCCATCAATGGACTCTGATAGTTCTTGTTCACTTGGCGGACGACAAGCTGTGAGTCACCCCTGGCAATGAGCTTCTTGATCCCAAGGTCTGCTGCGATCCTAAGACCGGCAAGCAATCCTTCATACTCTGCAGTATTGTTGGTTGCTTGCTCCTTGGGAAAGTGCATCTGGACTACGTACTTGAGGTGCTCTCCGGTGGGTGCGACAAGCAGCACGCCCGCACCGGCGCCTTGCAGCGAGAAGGCACCATCAAAGTACATCAGCCACTCTTTGCTCGCTTCCTTGACGGGGATGCTTGTCTCTGGAATTTCTTCATCTGGCGTTGGCGTCCACTCTGCTATGAATTCTGCCAATGCTCTTCTTTGGATAGTTGAAGTACTTTCAAACTTGAGGCCAAAGCTTGACAGTTCCAGCGCCCACTCTACAATCCTGCCTGTTGCTTCGGGATTTTGCAGTATCCTCTTCAGCGGAAAACGAGTGATCTCATGTGCTTGGAAGTAATGGCGCAGCTTTCTCGAGGCCATGAGGAGGCCGAAAAGCAATTTCTGCACACCAGAGTACCTTGACCTAGCCCCCTGCAGAAGGGAACTGACAAAGTAAACTGGGCGCTGCACCATTCTCTTCTGCACCTTGTCATGCTCCTGCGCAGATCCATCCTTTTCGGGACCAGAGCTTGTCGGCGAAGCCCCCTGCTTGTTGCTGGATGCGTCTGCCGTGGTTGCCGGCTCATCGTCCGCCTCCCTCTCCGCCACTAACGCAGCACTAACCACTTGATTGGTTGCCGCTATATACAGCAGCAACTTCTCTTGTGGCCTAGGTGCGACAAGTATTGGAGTGGAGGACAGGTATCTCTTCAAGTCCTGCAGCGCAGCCTCCGCCTCCGGAGTCCATTTCATTGGACCTGCCTTTTTCAATATTTTGAAAAATGGCAGGGCGCGCTCAGCAGATCTAGAGATAAACCTGCTAAGAGCAGCCACGCAACCGGCAAGCCTTCGTACATCCTTGACGTGCTTTGGTGCTTCAATTTGCTCAATGGCCTTGATCTTGTCGGGATTGGCTTCAATTCCCCGCTGAGACACAAAGAACCCGAGAAGCTTGCCGGAAGGGACTCCAAATACGCACTTCTCGGGGTTAAGCTTGAGGTTGATCTTGCGCAGATTTGCAAATGTTTTGTCTAAATCTTGAATCAGGGTCGCCCTGTCCTTGCTCTTGACCACTATGTCATCCATGTAGGCTTCCACATTTCTGTGCACCTGTGGCTCAAAAGCGTGGTGGACTACCCTTGCAAAGGTTGAACCAGCATTCTTCAAACCGAAAGGAATCTGTACGAAACAGTACGTGCCACACAGGGTGATGAATGCGGTTTTCTCCTCATCCTCTTCTGCCATGAAGATCTGATGGTATCCTGAGTAAGCATCAAGAAATGAAAGCAAGTCACATCCGGCCGTGGAGTCGACAATCTGATCGATGCGCGGCAAGGGAAATGGGTCTTTTGGACAAGCTTTATTGACATCAGTGAAATCGATACAAAGCCTCCATTTTCCGTTAGCCTTGCGCACGACAACAGGATTGGCCAACCACGTGGGATGGAGCACTCCTCTGACAAGGCCTGCCGCTTCCAACTTCTTGATTTCTTCTGCGATGAATTCTTGGCGCTCCACTGCCTGTTTCCTGACTTTTTGCTTGACAGGCTGCGTATGAGGACACACAGCAAGGTGGTGCTCAATTACTTTCCTGGGAACACCGGGGACGTCATACGGTTGCCATGCAAACACGTCGACGTTCGCCCACAGGAAAGCAACGAGCGCGCTTTCCTATTTAGGGTCGAGAGCGGCACTGATGGTGAAGGTACCACCAGTGCCGTCCTCCTTGGCGGACACCTTCTTGGTCTCAGGTGGAGCTGCCATTGCTTTCTTACACTTGCCGGTGGAGCTCGATGGTGCGTCCTCGACGGTAGCGCAGCACTCCGAAGAGGTGCACTTGCCGTAGTGGGCATCATAACTCTTGCCGGACTTGGTCTTCTTCTTCCCCCCGGGAGCTTCAGCGGTAAGTGACTTGCGATCTGTTGCGGCTGTTGCCTCCCGGTAGATCTTGTCGGCGCAGATAAGGGCATCCTTCTTGTCGCCAGGGACAGAGATGACACTTATCGGGCCTGGCATCTTCAGTACGTTGTACGCATAGTGAGAGGCTCTTGGCGAGTGCTGGACGGCCGAGTATCCCATTGTAAGGTAATGGAAAGTCAGCAACGTCAAAAGTAACCTTCTCAGTCCTGAAGTTCAACTCGCTGCCAAATGTTACCGGCAACGTGATCTTTCCCTTCGGCTTGCTCCTTCCCGGGTTGGTTCCTTGAAATGTACCGGTTTCTTCGAGCTCGCTGTCAGGGATCTGGAGTTTCTGGAGCACCGCAGAGGAGATCAGGTTCAAGCCGGCCCCGCCGTCAACTAACATCTTAGTGACCTTGAGGTTGCGGATAGTTGGTGAAACCAACATCGGCAAGCACCCGACCGCAGTTATGCGATCAGGGTGGTCCTCAATATCAAAGATGATAGGCGTGCTGGACCATTTCAGAGGCTTGCGTGACTCGACGGGTGGTTCTGCTGCATTAACTTCCCGCACCCACTGCTTGAGCTGGCGGTGCCAAGTATGCAGAGAAGCACCACCGTCAACGCACAGGACCTCTGTGGCTTTCTGGAACTCCTGCTCATCAGTCTCCTCATCATCCATGTCTTCATCGTCGTCGTCATCTTCGTCCTTGTCGTGGCCGCGGGGAGGTCTGTCTCCTTGCCGCTGCTTGGCCTTGCCGCGGCGTCCTCCTTGGCCGGGACGTTTCTTGCCGGATCCTCCAGCACCTTCCTGGGCCTTCTCCTTGTCGCGCCGCTCGTATTTAGCTTTCTGTTGCTCAACAAGCTTCTCGACTTTCTTGCAGCTCTGGAGATCATGGCCCTTGGTGCGGTGAATCTTGCAATACTGCTTGCTGGTACCGTCCTGCTTGTCGGCAACTGCCACCTCTGCGGCAACCTCCTTGCCGGAGCTGCCAGCTTTGGGCGTCTTGCCGGACTGCTCAACGACCAGCACCTCTTTTCCTTTCTTCTTCCTGTTGTTCTGCCGCCGGTTTTTCTTTGCCGGGGCAGCATCCTCACTGTCAGACCCTCCTGCTCCTATGTTCTCTCCGGGGAGTCTCCTCCCTTCCTCAGCACGTGCACACTTGTCGGCCAGGGAATATAGCTCACTGATGTCTCTGATCTTGCACATCGCCATTTCCTCCCGCATCCTGTGGTTTCGCACGTTCTGATGGAACACGCTGATCACCGCAGCAGGGTGGACGTCTGGGATGTTGTGCTGTACACTGCTGAATCTCTGAATGTACTTGCGCAGGGGCTCTCCTTCCTTTTGGGCGAGCAGATGAAGGTCACTCTCTTGGCCATGAGGCTTGTGGCCACCTGTGAAGGCGCCGACAAACTGATGGCATAGATCGGCCCAAGAGGATATGGAGTTGTCCGGCAAGTGCATGGGCCAGGATCTGACGTTGGGCTTGAGCACCAGCGGGAAGTAGTTGGCAAGAATCTTGTCGTCCCGTCCCCCGGCAGCCTGCACCGCAATGGTGTAGATGCTGAGGAACTCCGACGGATGCGTCTTGCCGTCGTACTTCTCCGGTACGTCTGGCTTAAAGTTCTTCGTGCTGGGCCACTGGACTCGCCGCAGCTCACGAGTGAACGCAGGGCAACCCACCGCGTACGGCAAGTTGCCTGGTTCCCCGGGCGCATGCATGTCAACAGAGGGCCCAGCACGCTTGTCGGATTGACGCCGCGCTTCTCTTCGGCGCTCGATGCGAGTACGAGCGTCTTCTTGCTGTTGATCGTGAAGAACTTGGCGCTGATCGCGACGAGCTCGTGGATCCGATGACGTAGTGGAGTCGCTGTCGAGGTGGATCCGACGAGTCAACGATCTTGGCCTTCGGGGCAGAGAGTGCACGGTGGTTGCACCTCCACCAGTTTCGTTGCCACCGGCTCGCGCCTGGCAACCCTGCCGCGGGAGCGACGCGCTCGGCTGCCGCGGAGTGTCGCCGTTGGCGTAGCCGATGAGACTCCGAATGGTGGCCCTCCATTTGTCGATCTTGTCCGACGTTGGAGGGTAATCCAGGAGCAGTTGAGCTCACGCCAAAGCTTCTGCCGAAGTGGTGGGTGGCAGTGGCGGACGGCGCAAGGAGCGGGATGTGCTCGGACTTCTAACTATGTTAGAAGGAGCATTATCCCGTCCGAGCGACCGTGTCTCGCTCATGCTGGTACGCTGGCGTGCATGCTGGTCTTGAGCACCCCGGGATCCACCAGCTTGATCTTGGCCCAACAAATGTATGGTACTGCGAGTACCATGACGCTGTCGGTCCTGCGCCTCCTGAGATGGGCGCGGAACAAGCACGGACGTCGAGGTCTGTGCCGCCTTGCCCTTGGACCTGGCAGCGTCGTGAGCTTCCTCGTCGACGTCTGCCCTTCCGCCAGCGTTTACCCCACCACCCGCTTGCTCCGGTGGCGGTGGGATCGATGTGGACGGAACAGCTGCCTCCGAAGCCTTCTTCTTCGGTGGCATGTTGATGAAGAAAATGAAGATCTAGCTCGTGTGATCGCCGGATCAGGTTCACACAGCCTCGACGCCCCCTACCTGGCGCGCCAAAGATGTCGGGGGAAACTGATCCACGAACACCTATGGGGCCGGCGGACCGTGGCCCCTTTCGGTTCGGCGGGGAGCGGAGGTCGCACGAAGAGCAGATCGAGGCGAAGCACACGAGCAGTTTACCCAGCTTCGGAGCTCTCCATAGAGATAATACTCCTACTGCTGCTTGTCTGATTGTATCGTGTTCTTGCTCGAGAGAGCTAAGTGTTTTTCTGGCTTCCGAATGATCCGAACCCCCTCTACGTTGCACATGGGCCTCCTTTTATATGCTGAAGGGGTCACCGACAGGTGGCAACGTAAACAAGGGTACAAATGTAAAAAGAGAGGTGGTTGGTACAGTTACTTGTACAGTTTCCTACCTAACCCTGACGGCAGGGGACAAGGGCATTAAATGCCCATCTGTGTAGCCCAAACAATGCAGAAAAGGACCGTCAGGGGCGCCACCGCTCGCCACGATGGCGATCTTGTCAGCTTCGCATGCCACCGCGCACCGCTGGCTGCACAGCCTCCTACCACGCGCGCCTGGAAAGGCCCACCAGAGCGACACGTTGGTGGATGCGCTGGAGCGTGGGCACAGAGTGGCCGCCTGCCGCGGCAAGCGCCTTGCCGCAGCCGTTGCCTTGTCGGGTTCGGAAGCTTGTCGCTCACCGGGCCTCGAGATGCCTTGGTTGGCCTTCCCGGCAAGCTCCTCTTGCCGGGGCCTTGTCTCCTGAGCTTAAATACTTTGTTCTTGAATGGCTCCAAGGGAACCACGGAGGACCTTGGCGGTCGCCCGGAAAGCCTTGCCGCGGTGTGCTGCAACTGCCCATGCACAAGTTCGGGATACTAGGGTACCACTACTCTAGTACACCGACACCGTGCTTGCAGCCGAGCCAGAGACGAAGCATGGCTACGACCACCCTAAGTCATCCAAGAGCAACCGGCCATTCTTCGTCTTCCACAACTTTCATAGCCACAACACCAACAACTGCCAGGAGCTCAAGGCCTTCCGTGATAGGCACCTCGGTCGACGCCCGGAGCACAACGATCGAGGCTACGGTCGTGGGGGCGGCCGAGGAGGAGGACTCTGGGACGGACGCGACCATCGTCAGGAGTGGCATGACCAGCCTCGGGAGGATCGCTGGTAGGGCCATCCTCGCGAGGGCGCCTGGAGGGACCAGCCTCATGAGGAGCGCCCTCAGGGCAATGTAGCTCTGTCTCCTCTACGTCCACCGCCAAGAAGGAACGAAGATCACCACCAGGACAAGGGGCTAGGGGCTTCCAGGAGCCTCGAGCCATTGCTTGCATCTTGGGTGGCTCACAAGCCCTAGCTTCCCACCGCGTCTTCAAGCAATTCGCGCGCGAGGTGAATGCCGCGCTCCCCAAGCCCGAAGTAACTCGCCCTATCAGGTGTTCCAAGTGCACAATCACCTTCGACTCCTCAGACCAGCTCAAGTGCGTGGCCACTGCTGGCGTGCTCCTTAGGCTCTGCTCCCCCGTCATCAGCAACGTGGTCGTCACCAAGACTCTCATCGATGGCGGAGCAGGGCTCAATGTTCTATCTGTTCAGACGTTCGACATGCTCCAAGTGGCATACAGCTAGCTTCACCCGACCAAGCCATTCTCAGGAGTGACCGATGGTTCTACACACCTGATAGGGCAAGTTTGCCTCCCTGTCACCTTCGGTGCAACAACTAACACACTGAGCTCATCGACTTCGATGTCGCCGACATCCTCCTGCCCTACAATGCCATCCTAGGGTACCCAGCACTAGCCAAGTTCATGGTGGCTACGCACCATGGTTTCAACGTCCTTAAGATGCCAGGAAGTGGCGGCGTCATCACAGTCGCGTGTAAAGAGAAGGATGCGGTGTGCTCCCTCGAGCGCGCCTTCCAGGCTGTAGCGGTCGAGAACCCTGAAGACGAGGATGGCGCCCTCCCTCCTGAGGTCACCCCCAAGACGAAGAAGCTGCAGTTGGGATAGGGGTCTCGCGAGGAAGCATCGCTTGAGGCCGCCGCGCTGAGCCTCGCATCTCCGGAGGCGGCACCTTCACCCATCACATTGGAAGGCGCACCCGGCTCCCTCTTAGGCTGGGCTCGGGGGCTCTCCTTTGGAGGGCCTCAAACCTAGCCAGGTTCACAAGGGAGGCGCTCGAGCACCATGTGGAGGCACTCTTCAGAGCATGCTTCCCTGGAGAAGGCAACAGGCATGAGGCACCAGGTGGTCAGGAGTTCATCAGCAAGGCAATCGAGGAGATTCAAGAAGCAAGGGTTCTGCAAGGCGATCGCCGCCTACCGCGAGGCGCAGCTCACTGCCCCGGCAAGGGTAAGGAGTTCCATGTCTGCATCGACATCCCCGGGCTCAATACATTCGCGTCTCGACAGCTCATATGGCCGTCTCGCATCGGCTGGTGCGAGGGTCCACCTCACAGCTACGTCCGCATGCCCTTCGGCCTGCCAAGCACGGCTGTGGCGTTCCAGCGCTGCGTGAGGGACGCCCTGATGGCTTGCGAGGCTAGGCGTCAGGCCATCCTGGCGGAGATGGAGGAGCACCTTCAGGAGCTTCTCGGTCCCTCTGAGCCTCCTGAGGCTCGGCATCAGAGCGGCTCGTGAGGAACGACTTCGGTAGCGCATGTTTTTTGGCTACTTGATACGTCCATTTTGCATCATGCTTTTATACCGATATTTATTGCATTATGGGCTGTTATTACACGTTATGTCACAATACTTATGGCTATTCTCTCTTATTTTACAAGGTTTATCATGAAGAGGGAGAATACCGGCAACTGGGATTCTGGCTGGAAAAGGAGCAAATATTGGAAACCTATTCTACACAGCACCAAAAATCCTGAAACTCCACGGAAGTCATTTTTGGAATTAATAAGAATTATTGAGTGAAGAAAGTACCAGAGGGGGCCCACACCCTGGCCAGGAGGGTGGGGGCGCCCCCCCTACTGGGCGCGCCCCCTGTCTCTTGGGCCCCCTGTTGGCCCTCCGGTGCCCATCTTCTGCTATATGAAGTCTCTTACCCTGAAAAATCATAAGCAAGCTTACGGGACGAAACTCCGCCGCCATGAGGCGGAACCTTGGCGGAACCAATCTAGGGCTCCAGCGGAGCTGTTCTGCAGGGGAAACTTCCCTCCGGGAGGGGGAAATCATCACCATCGTCATCACCAATGATCCTCTCATTGGGAGGGGGTCAATCTCCATCAACATCTTCACCAGCACCATCTCGTCTCAAAACCCTAGTTCATCTCTTGTGTCCAATCTTGTATCAAAACCACAAATTGGTACTTCTGGGTTGCTAGTAGTGTTGATTACTCCTTGTAGTTGATGCTAATTGGTTTACTTGGTGGAAGATCATATGTTCAGATCCTTAATGCATATTAATTTTCCTCTGATCATGAACATAAATATGCTTTGTGAGTAGTTATGTTTGTTCCTGAGGACATGGGTGAAGTCTTGCTATTAGTAGTCATGTGAATTTGGTATTCGTTCGATATTTTGATGAGATGTATGTTGTCTCTCCTCTAGTGGTGTTATGTGAATGTCGACTACATGACACTTCACAATTATTTGGGCCTAGAGGAAGGCATTTAGAAGTAATAAGTAGATGATGGGTTGCTAGAGTGACAGAAGCTTAAACCCTAGTTTATAAGTTGCTTCGTAAGGGGCTGATTTGGATCCATATGTTTCATGTTATGGTTAGGTTTACCTTAATACTTCTTTTTTAGTTGCGGACACTTGCAATAGGGGTTAATCATAAGTGGGATGCTTGTCCAAAAAAGGGCATTACCCAAGCACCGGTCCACCCACATATCAAATTATCAAAGTACCAAACGCGAATCATATGAGCGTGATGAAAACTAGCTTGACGATAATTCCCATGTGTCCTCGCAAGCGCTTTTATCATTATAAGTAATTGTCCGGGCTTGTCCTTTGCTACAAAAAGGATTGGGCCACCTTTATGCACCTTATTTACTTTCATTGCTTGTTACCCGTTACAAATTATCTTATCACAAAACTATCTGTTACCTATAATTTCAGTGCTTGCAGAGAATACCTTACTGAAAACCGCTTGTCATTTCCTTGTGCTCCTCGTTGGGTTCGACACTCTTACTTATCGAAAGGACTATGATAGATCCCCTATACTTGTGGGTCATCAAGACTCTTTTCTCTCGCCGTTGCCGGTGAGTGAAGCGCCTTTGGTGAGTGGAACTTGGTAAGGAAACATTTATATAGTGTGCTGAAATTTTCTGTCACTTGTTGCTATGGAAACTAATCCTTTGAGGGGCTTGTTCGGGGCATCTTCGCCCCGACCAGTAGAGCAAAGAGTTTCTCCTCAACCTTCTGAACCTACTGAAATTTTTTACTTTGAAATTCCTTCGGGTATGATAGAGAAACTGCTAGCTAATCCCTTTGCAGGAGATGGAACATTGCATCCCGATTTACACCTTATCTTTGTGGATGAAGTTTGTGGATTATTTAAGCTTGCAGGTATTCCCATTGATGTTGTTAAGAGGAAGGTTTTACCTTTATCTTTCAAGGGAGATGCATTGACATGGTATAGGCTATGTGATGATACGGGATCTTCGAACTATAAACGATTGAAGTTGGAATTTCACCAGAAGTTCTATCCTATGCATCTTGTTCATCGTGATCGTAATTACATATATAATTTCTGGCCTCGCGATGGAGAAAGCATCTCTCAAGCTTGGGGGAGTCTTAAGTCAATGTTATATTGATGCCTCAATCATGAACACTCAAGGGAAATGATTATTCAAAAAATTTATGCTCGACTTTCTCTCAATGATCGCACCATGCATGATACTTCCTGTGCTGGTTCTTATATGATGAAGCCTACTGAATTCAAGTGGGACTTATTGGAAAGAATTAAATGCAACTCTGAAGATTGGGGTTCCGACGATGGTAAGGAGTCATGTATGACACCTAAGTTTGATTGTGTTAAATCTTTTATGGATACCGATGCTTTTCATGGATTTAGCGCTAAATATGGACTTGACTCTGAGATAGTAGCTTCTTTTTGTGAATCTTTTGCTGCTCACGTTGATCTCCCTAAGGAGAAGTGGTTTAAATATAATCCTCCCACTGAAGTAAAAGTAGTTGCACCTATCACAATTGAAGAAAAGACTATCACTTATAATGATCCTATTGTTCCTACTACTTATGTTGAGAAACCACCTTTTCCTGTTAGGATAAGGGATCATGCTAAAGCTTCAACTATGGTTCGTAAGAGTAATACTAGAACATATACACCTCCCGAGCAAATCAAAGTTGAACCTAGTATTGCTATGGTTAAAGATCTCTTGGATGATAATATAGATGGGCATGTTATTTACTTCTGTGGTGAAACTGCTAATATTGCTAGATCAGATGCTAAGATACATAGACCTGTTGTAGGCATGCTTGTTATTTCTGTTAAAATAGGAGATCATTGTTATCATGGCTTGTGTGATATGGGTGCTAGTGATAGTGCAATACCTTTTTCCTTATATGAAGAAATTATGCATGATATTGCACTTGCTGAGTTAGAAGATATTGATGTTACAATTAAGCTTGCCAATAGAGATACTATTAAGCCATTTGGGAAAGTTAAATATCCTGCTGATTTTCTTGTTCTTGGTTCCCCACAAGATAGCTTTGGTCCCATTATATTTGGTAGACCCTTCTTGAATACTGTTAATGCTAAGATTGATTGTGAAAAGGATGTTGTCACAATTGGCTTGGGGGATATGAAACATGAGTTTAATTTTGCTAAATTTCGTAGACAAACCCATGATAAAGAATTGCCTAGTAAGGATGAAATTATTGGTCTTGCTTCTATTGCCGTGCCTCCTACTGATCCATTAGAACAATATTTGCTAGACCATGAAAATGATATGTTTATGAATGAAAGAAGGGAAATAGATGAAGTATTCCTTCAAGAGGGTCCTATTCTGAAACACAACTTATCTGTTGAAATCCTAGGGGATCCTCCTCCACCGCAGGGTGATCCCGTGTTTGAGCTCAAACCTTTACCTGATAATCTTAAATATTCTTATCTTGATGAAAAGAAGATATATCCTGTTATTATTAATGCTAAACTTTCAGAGCAAGAAGAGGAAAGATTATTGAAAACTCTGAAGAAGCACCGTGCTGTTATTGGATATACTCTGGATGATCTTAAGGGCATTAGTCCCACTCTATGCCAACACAAAATAAAATTGGAGAAAGATGCCAAACCAGTTAGAGATCCTCAACGACGGTTAAATCCTAAAATGAAAGAAGTGATAAGAAAGGAGATACTAAAGCTCCTTGAGGCAGGTATAATATATCCCGTTGCTGATAGTGATTGGGTAAGCCCTGTCCATTGCGTTCCTAAGAAGGGAGGTATTACTGTTCTTCCTAATGATAAAGATGAATTGATCCCGCAAAGAATTATTACAGGTTATAGGATGGTAATTGATTTCCATAAATTAAATAAAGCTACTAAGAAAGATCAATACCCTTTACCTTTTATTGATCAAATGCTAGAAATACTATCCAAACATACACATTTCTCCTTTCTAGATGGTTATTCTAGTTTCTCTCAAATACCTGTGTCGGCGAAGGATCAATCAAAAACTACTTTTACTTGCCCTTTTGGTACTTTTGCTTATAGATGTATGCCTTTTGGTTTATGTAATGCACGTGCTACCTTTCAAAGATGCATGATGGCTATATTCTCTGACTTTTATGAAAAGATTTGTGAGGTATTCATGGATGATTTCTCCTTTTATGGATCCTCTTTTGATGATTGCTTGAGCAACCTTGATCGAGTTTTGCAGAGATGTGAAGACACTAGTCACGTCTTGAATTGGGAAAAGTGCCACTGTATGGTTAATGAAGGCATTGTCTTGGGGCATAAGATTTCTGAGAGAGGTATTGAAGTTGATAAAGCTAAAATTGATGCTATCTAAAAGATGCCATGTCCCAAGGACATAAAAGGTATAAGAAGTTTCCTCGGTCATGCCGGTTTTTGTAGGAGGTTCATTAAGGACTTTTCTAAAATCTCTAGGCCTCTGACTAACTTATTGCAAAAAGATATTCCTTTTGTTTTTTATGATGATTGTGTAGAAGCATTTGAAATACTTAAGAAAGCTTTTATCACTTCACCTATTGTTCAGCCACCTGATTGGAATTTACCCTTTGAATTTATGTGTGATGCTAGTGATTATGCTGTAGGTGCTGTACTAGGGCAAAGAGTTGATAAGAAATTAAATGTTATCCAGTATGCTAGTAAAACTCTTAACACTGCCCAAAGAAAGTATGCTACTACTGAAAAAGAATTCTTAGCAGTTGTATTTGCTTGTGATAAGTTCAGACCTTATATTGTTGATTCTAAAGTTACTATTCACACTGATCATGGTGCTATTAAATATCTTATGGAAAAGAAAGATGCTAAACCTAGGCTTATTAGATGGGTTCTCTTGCTCCAAGAATTTGATTTGCATATTATTGATAGAAAGGGAGCTGAGAACCCCATTGTAGATAAATTGTCTAGGTTCGAGAATGTTCTTGATGACCCACTACCTATTGATGATAGCTTTCCTGATGAACAATTAGCGGTCATTAATGCTTCTCGTACTGCTCCATGGTATGCTGATTATGCTAATTACATTGTTGCTAAATTTATACCACCTAGTTTCACATACCAGCAAAAGAAAAAGTTCTTTTATGATTTAAGCACTACTTCTGGGATGACCCACACCTTTATAAAGAAGGAGTAGATGGTGTTATTAGACGTTGTGTACCTGAGCATGAACAAGAACAGATCCTATGCAAGTGTCACTCCAAACCATATGGAGGACACCACGCTGGAGATAGAACTGCACATAAGGTATTGCAATCTGGTTTTTATTGTCCTACTCTCTTCAAAGATGCCCGTAAGTTTGCCTTGTCTTGTGATGAATGTCAAAGAATTGGTAATATTAGTAGACGTCAAGAAATGCGTATGAATTATTCTCTTGTTATTGAACCATTTGATGTTTGGGGCTTTGATTATATGGGACCTTTTCCCGCGTCTAATGGATATACACATATTTTAGTTACTGTTGATTACGTTACTAAGTGGGTAGAAGATATTCCAACTAGTAGTGCTGATCATAACACCTCTATTAAGATGCTTAAAGAAGTTATTTTTCCGAGGTTTGGATGCCCTAGATATTTAATGATTGATGGTGGTTCACATTTTATTCATGGTGCTTTTCGTAAAATGCTTGCTAAGTATGATGTTAATCCTAGAATTGCATCTCCTTATCATCCCCAGTCTAGCTGTCAAGTAGAGTTGAGCAATAGGGAGCTCAAATTAATTTTGCAAAAGACTGTCAATAGATACAGGAATAATTGGTCCAAGAAACTTGATGATGCATTATGGGCCTATAGAACTGCATATAAAAATCCTATGGGTATGTGTCCGTATAAGATGGTTTATGGAAAAGCATGACACTTACCTCTTGAACTTGAACATAAAGCATATTGGGTTATTAAAGAGCTCAACTATGACTTCAAACTCGCCGTTGAGAAGAAGTTATTTGATATTAGCTCACTTGATGAATGGAGGACCCAAGCATATGAGAATGCCAAGCTGTTCAAAGAAAAAGTTAAAAGATGGCATGACAAAAGAATACAAAAGCGTGCGTTTAACGTAGGTGATTATGTGTTGCTATTCAACTCTCATTTAAGATTTTTTGCAGGGAAACTTCTCTCTAAGTGGGAAGGTCCTTACATTATCGAGGAGGTCTATCGTTCCGGTGCCATAAAAATCAACAACTTCGAAGGCACAAGTCCGAGGGTGGTGAACGGTCAAAGAACCAAACATTATATCTCAAGTAATCCTATAAATGTTGAAACTAATATTACTGAAACCGTAACCCCGGAGGAATACATAAGGGACACTTTCCAGAACATTTCAGACTCCGAAAAGGAATAGGTATGTGGTACGGTAGGTAAACCGACTCCAAAACAATTCTAATGGCAATTTTTCTCCATTTTGGAATATTTAAGAATTTTGGAAAGCAATAAGTAATCCAAGAAGGACATGAGGCCTCCACGAGGGTGGAGGGCGGGCCCACCCTTACTGGGCGCGCCCCCTGTCTCCTGGGCACCTCGTGTGCCTCCTGGACTCCGTTTTCTTGCATGTTACTTCTCTTGGTCGGTAAAAATTCATTATAATCTCCCAAAGGTTTTGACCACCGTATCACACAAAAATCTTTTGTTTTTGTTTCGAGCTATTTCTGCCGCAGGTTAGAGCAATATGTCATCCTAGGATTCGGAGGGAGAAAGCTATGTGGCTGATTTCCTTGCAGACCCAAAGGTCTATGTGGACTTGGAGCATGGTGGCTGGACCACTAAGGAAGAGGAAGACTATGAGCCTAAGGGAAAGGAGGAGATGAACTCAGACGAAGATGAAGCCCCATTACCTCAACCTGGGGACATGCATGTGGAGTTTAAAAAGTTAAGCCTCCCTTATAAACCAAAGAAGAAAAAGATCGAGTTTATCCCTTTTTGTCTCTTGCAGGAAAACAAACAGGAACTATGCAGGAGGATATTAAGTCTTGAGTAGGAGATTGATGATCTAAAGGAGCAAAATGTTGTCCTCAAGCGTAAATTGAGGAACAAGCCTACATCATCAACAACTCCTTCTTCACCACCTCCGAAGGAGACATAATCACATGGGTATGGGCACTCCCCTTGGCAACCGCCAAGCTTGGGGGAGGTGCCCCGGTATCATATCACCATCACACTCTTATCTTTACCATTTTTCTTAGTTCGATCCTTTTAGTAATATCTTGATCTAGTAGATTAAAGTTTTGGTATGAATTAGTTTGAGTTTTGCTTTGTGATCCTTCTATGTAATCGAGTCCGTGATCTATCTATAATAATGATTAGTGTTGAGTCAAGGGCTTTGCTATCCTGCTATGATCTTGAGAAAATAGAAAGAATAAAAAGAAATAAAAGAGTTCATATTGATCTTATGGATAGTAATGACTTCAGATATAAAGAGTATGAGGACTAAAAGTTTTTGAGGGTTGACAAACATAGTTTAGGTCATCGTTGCAATTAATAGGAAGTAATAAAGAAAGAGAGGTTCTCACATATAAATACACTATCTTGGACATCTTTTATAATTGTGAGCACTCATTAAGTATGACATGCTAAAGAGTTGATGTTGGACAAGGAAGACAATGTAATGGGTTATGTTTTCTCACATCTCAATTAACGTATATTGTCATGGATCGTCCAACATGTTGAGCTTGCCTTTCCCCCTCATGCTAGCCAAATTCCTTGCACCAAGTAGAGATACTACTTGTGCTTCCAAATATCCTTAAACCCAGGTTTTCCATGAGAGTCCACCATACGTACCTATGGATTGAGTAAGATCCTTCAAGTAAGTTGTCATGTTGCAAGCAATAAAAATTGCTCTCTAAATATGTATGACCTATTAGTGCGGAGAAAATAAGCTTTATATGATCGTGTGATATGGAAGTAATAAAAGCGACGGACTGCATAATAAAGGTTCATATCACACGTGGCAATATAAAGTGACATTCTTTTGCATTAAGATTTTGTGCATCCAACCCTAAAAGCACATGACAACCTCTGCTTCCCTCTGCGAAGGGCCTATCCTTTACTTTATGTCTTTTACATTATGCAAGATTCAAGGTGATCTTCACCTTTCCTTTTTCATTTTATCCTTTGGCAAGCACCTCGTGTTGGAAAGATCCTGATATATATATATATATATATATATATGTATATATATATATATATATATACAATTGGATGTAAGTTAGCATGAACTATTATTGTTGACATCACCCAAAGGTGAATACGTTGGGAGGCAAAATAACAAGCCCCTATCTTTCTCAGTGTCCGATAAAAACTCCATAACCATAAGTATTGCGTGAGTGTTAGCAATTGTAGAAGACTATATGATAGTTGAGTATGTGGAATTGCTGAAAAGCTCTATTCTTGACTCTCTCCAATGTTATGATAAATTGTGATTGCTTCAATGACTGAGATTATAGTTTGCCAGTTCTCAATGAAGTTTCTGAACCATACTTGACATTGTGAATAGATTTATACTTGAGCACAAGAAATCATATGACAAAATCTATATATGTTGCTGTTATAAGAATGATCATGATGCCCTCATGTCTGTATTTTATTTTTATCGACACCTCTATCTCTAAACATGTGGACATATTTTTCGATATCGGCTTCCGCTTGAGGACAAGCAAGGTCTAAGCTTGGGGGAGTTGATATGTCCATTTTTCATCATGCTTTTATATCGATATTTATTGCATTATGGGCTGTTATTACACGTTATGTCATAATACTTATGGCTATTCTCTCTTATTTTACAAGGTTTATCATGAAGAGGGAGAATACCGGCAGCTGGGATTCTGGCTGGAAAAGGAGAAAATATTGGAAACCTATTCTGCACAGCTCCAAAAATCCTAAAACTCCACGGAAGTCAATTTTGGAATTAATAAGAATTATTGAGCGAAGAAAGTACCAAAGGGGGCCCACACCCTCGCTAGGAGGGTGGGGGGCGTGCCCCCCTACTTGGCGTGCCCCTGTCTCCTGGGCCCCCTGTTGGCCCTCCAGTGCCCATCTTCTGCTATATCAAGTCTCTTACCCTGAAAAAAAATCATAAGCAAGCTTACGGGACGAAACTCCGCCGCCACGAGGCGGAACCTTGGTGGAACCAATCTAGGGCTCCGGCGGAGCTGTTCTGTCGGGGAAACTTCCCTCTAGGAGGGGGAAATCATCACCATCATCATCACCAACGATCCTCTCATCGGGAGGGGGTCAATCTCCATCAACATCTTCACCAGCACCATCTCCTCTCAAAAGCCTAGTTCATCTCTTGTATCCAATCTTGTATCAAAACCAGAAATTGGTACTTGTGGGTTGCTAGTAGTGTTGATTACTCCTTGTAGTTGATGCTAATTGGTTTAGTTGGTGGAAGATCATATTTTCATATCCTTAATGCATATTAATACTCCTCTGATAATGAACATGAATATGCTTTGTGAGTAGTTACGTTTGTTCCTGAGGACATGGGTGAAGTCTTGCTATTAGTAGTCATGTGAATTTGGTATTTGTTCAATATTTCGATGAGATGTATGTTGTCTCTCCTCTAGTGTTGTTATGTGAACATTGACTACATGACACTTCACCATTATTTGGGCCTAGAGGAAGGCATTGAGACGTAATAAGTAGATGATGGGTTGCTAGAGTGACAGAAGCTTAAACCCTAGTTTATAAGTTGCTTCGTAAGGGGCTGATTTGGATCCATATGTTTCATGCTATGGTTAGGTTTACCTTAATACTTATTTTGTAGTTGCGGATGCTTGCAATAGGGGTTAATCATAAGTGGGATGCTTGTCCAAGAAAGGGAAGTACCCAAGCACCGGTCCACCCACATATCAAATTATCAATGTACCGAACGTGAATCATATGAGCGTGATGAAAACTAGCTTGACGATAATTCCCATGTGTCCTCGGGAGCGCTTTTATCATTATAAGAAATTGTCCAGGCTTGTCCTTTGTTACAAAAAGGATTGGGCCACCTAGCTGCACCTTATTTACTTTCATTGCTTGTTACCCGTTACAAATTATCTTATCACAAAACTATCTGTTACCTATAATTTCAGTGCTTGCAGAGAATACCTTCCTGAAAACCGCTTGTCATTTCCTTCTGCTCCTTATTGTGTTCGACACTCTTACTTATCGAAAGGACTACGATAGATCCCCTATACTTGTGTGTCACCTCTACTTCAACACCTCTTCAGCGATGGTACCAGGTGATATCTCTCTAGTTCGTTCAGTCTGGGAGCGCCCCTCGGGCTACATCGTACCCAGGCCGTGTGGGTCCGGCCCCACGGCATGTATTGTTTTGCATTTATCAGGACTATCTAACCGTTTCTGTGAGTTTATCTATGATCGTCACCTTACGATCGCGAGCCTGAGCCGCCTCGCGGCCCCCCATGTGTTGGCTTGCTTGTACCACTCCTGCATCACTTCATGACAACATACGTTGGCATGGTGCTTGTGCTCGGGTCCGTCCCTGCAACATTGATAGACCTGGGGATCGAGCTCTAGTTCATGGCCCGCTTTGTGTGTACCACCTTGCCAGGTCCTCGGTGCCTTCGTCCTATGCCCTGGGCTACAGGCTCGCTCCGCAGGGGTCCCGGTCTTTCTTGTCATCTAACCTGCAGGTTCATCTGGCAGTTAGGGCCACGGGTCGGCTTGAACAACCAGCACCCGGCATCGCGAGTCGCTTGCGCGTTAAAGGGGGGCTCCAGAGCATCGCGTCTTAGGAGCTCCTACTGGCTCTCCAGCCCTCACCCCCTGGCCTTGACCATGGCATCGTGACCTGGCATACCAGTGGCGTCTGAGCTCGCTCGAGGGCGGGGTCCCGAGGACGTAGAGCACCTTGGAGAGCAAGGCAGGAAGGTGGCCAACGCAAGATGCATCCAACAACACCACAGGCACGAGAGCAAGCATCGTCTCCCTGATGGATCAAGACACCAAAAGCTAAGTCTCGACTCGCTGCGGCACCTGCTTCGCCCCCCGCACACCCCGCCTCACAGTTCCATTTTGGCAGTCCCGCTCCCCTTTTCGACTATTTGGGTAGCTGCTTGCACGCTAAGGGGGACCTCATGAGCATCGCGTCTCATGAGCTCTTACCAAACCTCTGGCCGCTCACCTCCTAGACTTGACCACGACATCGCGACCTGGCATACTAGCGACCATTGAAGCTTGCCTGGGGACTGGGTCCCATTGGCGTAGAGCGCCGCACTACCTAGGGAAAAGAAAAGGGAGGAACTGTGCCAAATTGGGATACGCGAGTCCATTACAAGATCAAAAGAAGTAACACTGATATTAAGTACATTCCAATCCTTATAAACCACACGGAGGCTGATCTTCATTCCGCGCAGGGAAAGCAACTACCAGGCCCTACCATATCGCTGGCGATGCCGGGCGGTAGCCGCAGCCACACTCTGGCCTCGGCGGGAGATGGCGGCATGCAACTGTTGTCACTCGACTCTGGAGAATCACTAGGCTCAGGAGAGTCACTGGATTCCGAGGAGTCGTCACTGCTGTTGGATGAAGCGCCGAAGGGGACAACAGCAGGTCCAGCACCCGCTGCAGCGTCCCATGCGCTGTCTCCTCAGGGGAAGCATTTCAGCCGCTCACCCTCCTCATTGAAGACCTTGAAGAACAGAGTGGCCACACCGTCGTACTCAAAGTGGATCGCCAGGGCTCCCCCTACACGGCAAGCCTGGGCGACCTCGCCCCATCCTCGCATCATGAAGACATCTCCAGGGGGCACCACCTCGACTTCAGCTTCGGTTGCCAAGCTGCGGCACCCAGCGTGCTGCAACCACAACTCAACCGCCCCCCTCAGAGGTAGCTCGCTGGCGAAGAACTGCGGGAGTCGGATCCAGGTGTCAGGAGGCATCGCCGCCCACACCACGAACTAACGCGAGCTACCCTCGGCATGGGTCTGTGGTGCGATCGGCAGGGCAATGGCGGCCCTGCCATCTTCATCAGGCGCCACACGACGACGCACTCCTTTGTCCTGAGCACGAGCATATATGGGAAGGGGAAAGCCAGGCAGAGGCCTCGATCGCCAAAGCCTGGCCACCTCTCGCCCTGCACCAGCGTCATGAGGGAGGCGGAACTGTTTCTTCAGCGGGAGAGGGCCAAGCCCCTCCCTAGGAGACTTCCCCTTCTCAGCCGCAGAATACCTCCTGATCGGCGCCATGGAGGCAAGACGAAGAAGAGAGAAACAGGCGGAAGCAAGGGGAAAGAGAGATGGGCAGGGGCTCCGCCCGCTCGCACATTTATAGCCAGGAGAAGGTGAATCATCGGCCTCCCACGATCTCAAGAAATGATGATTCTCTCTGCATGCAGCATGTAGTTGTCAAGTCGAGCAGTTGCCGAGGCAGCATGGGGAAGCGGAGTCACCCACGTCCCATCAATCACCATGCGTCATCAAGGACGCAGGCGGTTAGGGCCCGCGGCACTCTGCACTTGCCCTTTGGCTTTGCCTGGAAGCCAAGTCCGAGCGCGCCTTGGGCCTCGGGGCTACTGTCGATGTCCTGGATTTGGGGGTATCCAGCCCTGCCTGCCTGCGGCCCACCACGTGGCTCCACCGACGGCCTGGTACGGCCCAGCTTCAGCATCAACACCACAAGACCCTTGTGAAAGGCCAAGCCTCGCGAGGAGGGCAACCCCAAGACCCCTGAGGGGATCGGCCTCCTCAGGCTGGATCCCGAGGGGCGGAGAGTTCTATGCAAGGTTCACCTCATGAGGCTCAGCTGACGTGAGCCATGACGACCAAGGCCAGGCGGGCGCAGAGCGCAGGTTTCCTCTTCGGTGCAAAGGAGGCAAGCCACAAGCGCGGAGTCCCGAGGAATCAGCCAAAGGTTTCCATTCTGGTGCAACGAGACCAAGACCGCCAGGACGGCAGGATGAAGGTCATCGACAAGCCCACCACGACGTCACGACCAGAGGTTTTTCATAGGATAAGACTACTTTTGTCAGGATAAGCTATACTACTTGTCCCCTTTCAAATCTGGCCGTTGTGGGATCCCTTCCCGCCAACATTTGGGAAGAGTACCAAGGTCACTCTAAATAGGACTAGCCACCACCATAGAAAGCAGGACGAGTCGAGCTAGCTCACACCAGACCAGCTCAAGAACACCTCACCTCCTGAGGCTAGTTCATCCACTGTACTAGTTCATCCTCAGCCCTCCGAGGCAATCCACCAAAACGCTAGAGTAGGGTATTACACCTCAAGGTGGCCCGAACCAGGATAAACTACTGTGTTTCTTTGTCTCTCTGAGCTTGACGCGCTAGGCTTAGGAGGATCGCGAGTAGGCAGGCTGGGTAGATTGAGATCTCCGCACGCACCCCAGAGTTCGAACCTCTCAATGGTTTGCGGATCCCTTCATCCGACATTTGCGACCGACACTTCCACCACGACCTTCGTCACCGCCCAGGCGGGGACATCAAGACGATGAGAGGAACCCTTGGCCCACTCAACAGTGGGAACCACGGGAACCTTTGAGACCGACACTTCCACCACGACCTTCATCTCCTCCTAGGCAGGGAGATCGGCCACAGCTGCAGGCGATGACGGACATGACTTCATCATCCATAGGGCGCCCTCCACCTGCACTCCTACGCACGCCACCGGTGCAAAGGGATGGTATCTTTCCAATGGAGAACTAGCGCAAGCGCGAGAGGCATCAGAGAAACCTCCATGTTCTTTATAAAGAACTTGAGGACTTAGTCCTTCGACACACTCAGGTATGTTTATGACCTGATGGTAGGGTCGTTCAAGAAAATGACATGATCAAATTTTGCATCTCCCCCGACTTGGAGCGGCATGAGCGATATAGCTACCTACTCAGCCGGTTGGCACTGAAACCACGCAAGACGTCCATGAGAAGCATGGAGCAAGGGAACAAGGTGGTTCCTTCTTCATCCCTTCCCCAGGAGAATGATGTATAGGTGAAGGCGACTGCACCAGCGCCCCCACTAGAGAATCAAAAGATGCCAGCACCGACGGCCACACCGATGGAAGGCGTTGAAGAGGCCAAGCTTACGTTCTCCTCCAACAACGAAGTAGCTTCCGGGGGAGCGGTCAACACTACCCTCCCACAAGACACAACACTTCCCATGGAGTCCCCTCTTGTTCCCTCTGAAAGGATGGACCAAGATCGAGAAGCTCAAGCTCAGCAGGAGGCAGAAAAGCAAAGGAATCAACTGAGAAGAACCTTGCCTTGTGCGGTACTCGTGGAGTGCAGCCAAGCGAAGGGTCAAGTAATGGATGGCGACCCCCCGCCATCACCGAGGAGTTCGATTATCCTTCTGAAGAAGAGATTGTGACGAACCCAAAGGGGGACTTCCAGAGGACCTTCCTACCGCGCCTTGGCCATGTTCGTGCATGGTTCAAGGGTGCCGAAGGGGATGCCAAGACAAGCTCATCAACGTCACAAGAAGCTGCAAGATCTAGAGCCACGTGTCTCCTGTGACAACAGGGAAAGGCTCATTAGGTGGAGGGAGCACTTCACAAAATGAAGATATATACAAGCGACACTACACCGACATTACATCAAGGCTTCCTCAAGACCTTGAAGGACGATGAAAAGTTGCCAACTGGCCAGGGGCCAATACAAGATTAAAATCCATTGCCTGTCAAGGCGTGATGGATGGGTTTACCGGAGATGGAGAACGCCAAGATCACCTTAATGATGAAGAAGGTTTCTCCGACTCATCCTCCTCGCCATCGTTGGAGAGTCCTCCACACTCCCCTCGTTACCATGAACTAGCTTCATCGGTTTTGTTAGATTATGAGGGCAATGATGAAGACCTCCACACCGCGCCCTTTCGCATGGTGAATCATGGTGATAGCCTTGTGGATCAAGATCTTGCTGCCAAGCCACCCGTTAATGGCACCCTGAGCCCAGGTGCTGTAAACATAGTAGCACCACAAGAAGTGTCTCTAGAAGAAGAGGTCAGAAGCCAGCGCCAGAAGATTAACCAGTTGGTGTCAAAGCTTGACCAGTTCATTGAGCTCTTGATGAACAACCAAGGCGTTCCTCCACAAGGCGCTGCAATGAGTGGTGGATCCGCAAGAGGAGGAACTTAAGGTGGGCCCTCCTACTAGGGTGCCCTTAAATGATGTGCCCCAACATGACCCCAACACACATGCTCGACCTTGGGTTAGCCCTGCTGGTTCTGCCAACGCAGTGCCACACGAGGTTATGCTGAAGGACTACCATGACATGGTCGGGGATATGGTGGATAAGAAGTTGAAGCAAATGGCGATCGATCAAGGGCTACACACCTCTGAGAGTGAGCTGGAGAAGCCTTACGAGGCATGGCACGACATGATGGCGTATCCTGCAAGGTGGCACCAACCAAAGTTCCATCAATTTGATGGAACCGATGATGCAAGGGAGCACTTGGCGTATTTCGAGGCGGCATGCAGCAACACAGCAAACAACCCGTCACTTCTACTTCGCCAATTTTCAGGGTCGTTAAACGGGCCCGCCTTCCATTGGTACAGCTGTTTACCGGTTGGGTCCATTGGCAGTTGGGTGGCCATGAAGGAGGTTTTCAAGAAGCACTTCGTCGCCATGAAGAAGGATTTCTCTGTTGTCAAGCTGGCGCAAGTTCGACAACGACGAGATGAGTCCATTGATGACTACATCATCCGCTTCCGCAACAGTTATGTGAGTCCCGCCAGGGAGATCCACCTCGAGGATGCCATTGAGATGTGCATCCACGGGATGCAGAAGCATTGGTCACTTGAGGTCCCTCGGTGTGAGCCTAGAACTTTTAGTGCCCTCAGCACGGTAGTAGAAGCCACGAAGCTTGAGTTTGAGAAATCACCACAGATAATGGAGCTCTATAAGTATGCCAGCGCATTTGATCCCGCCAAGAGCTTCGCCTCGACATCCAAGCAAATCAACAATGGTAGCAGGGCAAATGCACCAGCCGAAACAAACAACACCAAGGTCTTCTCGTCTACACCACAAGGCCATGTGCCCATCTTGGGTGCAAGGGGTGAACAACCCGGAGGGAGGCAACGCCCGTCGATGCAGGAACTCCTCAAGAAGCAGTACGTCTTCCGTCGGGAGCTCGTCAAGGACATGTTCAACCAAATGATGGAGCATCGAGCTTTGCACTTACCAAAGCCTCGGAAGCCTAATTAGGTGAGGATGAAAGATAATCCTTTATTTTGCCCATATCACAGGTATGTGGGTCATGTCACTGAAGATTGTGTTGCATTCAAAGAATGGCTCCAAAGAGCCATTAATGAGAGAAGGATCAAGCTCGACCTAGAGGCTATCAACCCACATTACCATGCAGTAAACATGGTGAGCATAAAGTTAACGTCTCCACCAAGTGAAGATATGGAGCTCAAAGAAACATGGGTGCCACTGGCCCAAGTTGAAGACCAGCTATCCAACGTTGTTCTCTCCAAGACGCAGGCATCTCCCTTTTGGCCGAAGGTGACCCCAACCATTCCCGAAGAGGAGCCTTGGAGGATGGTGCGCCGAAGGCCATACACAAGGAGGATTCCTACCCAACATCCTCGCTCGGTTTCGCCAGAACATGCTCCCCCAATAATTCTAAGGTGTCCCGATCCAAGTCAACATCGGCCTCCACCAAGATTTGTCCCTATGTCAGAGGGAGACGAGCCTTTTCCTCGACCGGGGCATGTGCTACCAACCTTGGCATAGTTCTTGCCACCCGGCTGGGGGCAAGCACCGGCAAAGGAGGTGGAGCAAGTTCAAGAAGGATCCAGCTCACCCCAATCACCAAGCATGGAGAGTTGCAATGTCATCCATGACTACAGCGACACTCCTTCTGAAGATGTGTTTACTCCTGAAGAGCAGGCAGTCCTCCACGCCGAAGAGGGAACAAAGGAAGTTCCATTGGAAGAGGTGAACATGAACCTGCGTGGGGGCAAGGTCCTACCCGAACCACTAAATATCAAGACGACAAGGGTACAGAAGCCTGCCGCCCCAAAGGAGCGCCTTTGCAGGGGGAGGAATATGAACACCAAGGCCAAGAGAAGATGAAGGCACGTGACATCGACTACGACATCATCGCCCACCTCAAGCGGATTCCAGCACTTTTGAGTGTGCATCACACGCTCATGATGGTGCCCGATCTTCGCGAGGCCCTTGTCAAGGCGCTCCAAGCCCCGGAACTCTACGAGGTGTCCATGGCGAAACACCGTCTTTGCTCTAGCCCCTTGTTCATGAACGAGATCATGTTCAATGAGGAGGACAAGCTCATAGATGATGGTGACCACAACCGGCCACTATATGTGGAATGTAATATTGGTGTTGCACATCTTCGCAGGATCCTCATAAACCCAAGGTCTACCATGAACATTCTCCCTCTTTGGAGTTTGGCGCGGGCAGGTTATACGGTGGACGACTTGGAGGCTACTGACGTGATGATCTGCGGCTTCGAGAACCAAGGGAAGCCTACGCTAGGTGCCATTACATTGAAGATCCAGATGTCAACTTTTGGCTTCAAGGTGAGGTTTTTCGTCATCGAGGCAAATACCTCCTACTCCGCCCTTCTGGGAAGACCGTGGATCCACAAGTACCGCGTCGTGCCTTCCACCCTTCATCAGTGCCTGAAGTTCCTCGATGCTAGCGGCACAGAAAGCGCATCATCAACAACATATCTCCTTATACTGTGCAGGAGTCTCACCATGCAGATGCGAAGTACTGCTTCCCCGTCGTAGATAGCGACCATCAGTTGGGGTGCACAACACCTCCGGTGGATCTCTTGACCAAACCAAGTTTTGGGCGAGTAGACAAGATGAAGCTCCCCATGATGCCGAGCTCACCTGCCGATGCAAGTGGCTCTTCCTCTCGGAGCCATAGGAGCCAAGTCCGTAGGTGGTCATCTTCATCTGTGCGTTATGACTATAGCCCCTCTTCCCCATTGCAGGTAGGGAGCTCTACTTCGACCTCATGTGGAATAGGATCTCCTATGCCTGGTCCAATTACCCCATTATTATTGAAGGCAAGAGTCCCGACATCAACACCAATCACACTGAGGTCAGCTACAACAATTTCTCAAGAGGCTACCACTTCTTCATCAACTTCGGCGCACCGAGAGCCCATTTGTTTTACACTTGGAAGGTCTGCAGGTGCCCAGGAAGGCTCCTAGATGCTAACACGCAACAGTGATGCACCCCCACCCATCACGCTATGGGCACACAACCCTCGGAAGGAAGAACATGCGCCCATACCGGTAGCCGATAGAAGAAGAATAAAAGAAGTGGAGGAAGTCACAAGGGGAGCTCAAGGTGTACAACCCCCATCACTCTATGTCTCAGTGACTTCCCCATTGGAGGTTTGGGCTATTTCCAATTTGTCTGGATCTAGAGTCCGGACCATTGTCTACAAGGTCCCGCAGGTAAAACAAATGTGATTTTGTATTTGAATTTCCCTAAACTTGCAGTGATCCATAGGAGGTATTATCGACGATGAAGGCGGAGCCCAAGATGGTTTGCTTGTTGGAGAAGGCCGGGATCACTCTTGGGCGAAACAACAGGATGCCTTTGCCACCCTCCATATGCGAGGAATGGTGGAGACAAGCGGAAGACCTCATCAAGCAGAAAGGCAAAGCTCAACCAAAGTTTGCGCTTGGCTACATCAACCTCGACGTCCCTAGCGATGAGGGGAAGTTCAGCTCCGTGCCAGCACCATGAGAACCAGAGGACAATATGCAACCAAGGATAGAAGGAGACTTCTACAACACCGGCATGCCTTTTGGGTTGAAGAATGCAACATACCAGAGTGCCATGACATCCGTCCTTGGCAATCCGAACACCATACGATGGAATGCTCCACCTACGACGTCCCCGATGAAGAGGAGGAGCTTGGTGGTGGAACACGAGTCGACTGCCATGCCACTTCCATCTCATCGAGCGATGATTCCGACACTTTTCCACTGTCCCTCATGAACAACACTTTCCTAACGGTGATCCAAGTGACACCGAGGAACTTAGCTCCATATTAGCACCACGGGAGTTAGAAGACGGAGGGCAGCCCACCATTGATGACCTAGTCCAAGTCAACCTTGGAACGGAGGACGACCCACGCCCCACTTTTGTTAGCGCCACGCTGATGGAAGAGGAGCGAGAGGACTACCGAAGCTTCTTGATGGAGTACCGAGATTGCTTCACCTGGAGTTACAAGGAGATGCCAAGTTTGGGCCCTCGTGTCGCCACACACAAGTTGGCGATTGACCCTCCCATCAAGCAGCAACCACGACGGTTACATCCAGAACTTGAAGACGATGTCATCATGGAGGTCGACAAGCTAATCGCCACAGGTTTCATCAGGGAGACGAAGTATCCACGGTGGCTCGCCAATATTGTCCAAGTGGAGAGGAAGAATGGGCAGATACGGATCTGCCAGGACTTCCGCGACCTGAATCGGGCTTGCCCAAAGGATGACTTTTCTCCCAATCCCAGAGATCATCATCGACTCCATTATAGGCCATGGCACACTTTCCTTCATGGATGGTTCGTCAGGCTACAACCAGATCAAGATGGATCCCGATGAAGCCATCGACACCACTTTCAGGACCCCGAATGGAAACTTCTACTACACCGTCATGCCATTCGGGTTGAAGAATGCTGGCGCAACGTACCAGCCCGCCATGACATGTGTTCTTGGTGATTTGATACATCATTCAGTGGAATGCTATGTTGATGACATGGTAGTCAAAACCAAGGATCGCAAGCACCACCAGGAGGATCTTCGAGTTGTCTTTGAGCGGCTGCGTCAACATCAACTCAAGATGAACCCGATGAAGTGTGTCTTTGCTGTTCAGTCAGGCCTCTTCCTTGGATTTGTTGTCCGACACCGAGACATAGAGATCGAGCCTAAAAAGATCAAGGCCATCCTCGACATGTCGCCGCCTCAAGATCGCAAGGAGTTGAGATCATTGCAAGGGAAGCTCGCGTACATCCAACGCTTCATTTCCAACCTCTCCGGACACATCCAACCCTTCTCAAGCCTCATGAAGAAAGGAGCTCTATTCGTGTTGGATGAGGGATGCCAACATGAATTTGATGAGATCAAAAGGTACCTCCTTAATCCACCTGTCTTGGTAGCTCCCATAAAGGGGCGCCCACTCATCCTATACATTGCAGCGCAGCCTACTTCGATAGGCGCTTTGTTCGCCCAAAACAATGACGAGGGGAAGGAGGTGGCGTATTATTACTTGAGCCGCACCATGGTGGGGGCTGAGCGAAACTACTCTTCTATAGAGAAGTTGCTTGGCCCTAATTTTTGCTCTGAAGAAGCTCAGGCACTACATGTTGAAGCATGAAGTCCAGCTCGTCGCAAGGGCTGACCCCGTGAGGTACGTTTTAAGCCAGCCCGCACTCATGGGTCAACTTGGAAAATGGGCGCTTATCATGATGGAGTTTGACATCACCTTTGTGCCTCAAAAAGCAATCAAGGGTCAAGCCTTGGCGGAGTTTCTCGCAGCGCACCCAATTTCAGATGACTCACCTCTTGTCACAGATCTCCCTGATGAAGAGGTTTTCAACCTCGATGCGTTGTGGGAGCTCTAATTTGACGGTGCCTCCCGCATGGATGCCGACTCCGATGGTACCCCAAGACGAAGGGCCGGTGCAGGTTTGGTGTTCAGGACACCACAAGGAGGGGTGATGTATCACTCATTCTCCCTCCTCAAAGAAGAATGGTCCAACAACGAAGCATAGTACAAGGCGCTCATCTTCGGCCTCCTCTTGGCACTCTCAATGGAGGTTCGTTCTCTGCGAGCTGATGGAGACTCTCAGCTCATCATCTGTCAAGTCAACGACATCTATGAAGTTCGCAAGCCTGAACTAGTGCCGTACTATGCCGCGGCCTAGAATCTAATGGGAAAATTTCAACATGTTGAAGTGCTTCATGTCCCACGAAGTAGGAATGCACCTACTTATGCCTTGGCAAAACTAGCAGCGACATTGGTACTTCCAGATAATAAAACAATGCAGGTGAACATGGAAGAAAGGTGGCTACTCCCGGCTATTTTGGAGCTCATCCCGGCAGAGTACGAAGCCAATACCATCATGACAAATGCCGTAGAGGAGGGCAAGTGGCTGCAACCCTTCCTCGACTACTTCAAGCATGGGAGCCTCCCCGATGACCCCGTCTCGAGGCGCCAACTGCAACGACGACTCCCTTTCTATATTTTTGAAGTAGGTGTCCTATACATGCGTTCAGATGGACAGGAGGTCCTACTTCGATGTGTTAACCGAAGTGAAGCCGACAATATCTTGCAG
Source organism: Triticum aestivum (assembly GCF_018294505.1). Classification (NCBI taxonomy): domain Eukaryota; kingdom Viridiplantae; phylum Streptophyta; class Magnoliopsida; order Poales; family Poaceae; genus Triticum; species Triticum aestivum. Next base: position 294,617,776 of record NC_057804.1, on the reverse strand, counting down.
GAGATGCATCATGGAGTCTGCAGCGGGCACCAAGGAGGAGCCAAGATGTATCATAGTATATGTCTAGCCGGATATTACTTTCCCGACATTATGGCGGACTACCTTCGGGTGGCCAAGTCATGCCACAATTGCCAAGTCCATGGCGATTTCAAGCACCAGCCGCCAGTCCCTCTTCACCCTACCATTCCCTCTTGGCCATTCGATGCTTGGGGAATTGACATCATTGGCCCAATCGACCCTCCATCTTCTAGGGGGCACTGCTTCATCCTCGTCGCGACGGACTACTTCTCAAAGTGGGCAGAAGCTGTTCCGCTACGGGAGGTGAAGAGCAACGATGTTATCAACTTCCTAGAGCGAAACATCATATATCGCATTGGGATACCTCATCGGATCACCTCTGACAATGGCAAGGCCTTCAAGTCTAACAAGATGTACAAGTTCATGGAGAAGTACAAGATCAAGTGGAACTACTCCACCGGATACTACCCTCAAGCTGGATGTACTTCTGCAAGGTCTCTCCGGACTGTGGCTTGATGCGGCGCAGGTCACCCACGGCCGGCGGGCGGTCGCGAGTGCCTTGGAAGTTGGCGATGAAGCTAGTGCGCATCTTGTCCCAGGAGGAGATTGTGCCGGGAGGCAGGTTCAGGAGCCAGGTACGGGCGCTATCCTTAAGTGCCATGGGAAACCAGTTCGCCATGACCTTTTCATCCCTGTTGGCGGCTTCGATCCCCAGCTCGTAGAGCTGTAGGAACTCCGCAGGGTCTGCAGTGTCGTCGTAGCGAGGAGGCAGGTCTGGTTTGAACTTGCCTAGCCAGGCGACACCACGTAGCTCGGCGGTGAAGGAACGGCAGCCTGCGGTGGCCACCGGAGCTCTCTGCTGATGCGGGGCTTGCTCCTGGAGATTCCCGCGCGCCGCTACCCGGAGTAGCGCGGGGTCTTGACGTGCTGGCGCAGGGATGCGGTCGTGGCGCACCGGCGCCGGGAGCACGCGTGCACCTTCTTGGGGACGGGGGATTTCTTGGCAGCTCCTTTCTTGTCGCACGGGCGTCGGACGCTGTGGATCTCGTCCTAGGGCCGCATGCCTTGGAGCCAGGGCGCCGTCTTGGGGAGGAGATGGCGGAGGCACCTCATGATCTGCACCTCCTGCATAGGACGGAGGGCGAGGCAGCGAGAGGGACTGTGCAGGGGAGCCCCCTGCAGCGCTGACGAGCTCGGTGATGCGAGCGAGCCACTCCTCATGGTCGTCGACGGGACGGTAGTGCAGGAGCAACACAGCGTGTGCGTCCGCAGGGGCGCGACGGGCGTGGGACGACGAACTAGCTGGAGTCAGCGACGGAGTGGCGGTGCGGCCTTCCCGCCGCACCGAAGGATGCTGCAACGAGGCATGCTGCTCGTTCCCCGCCGGGCCGGTGGCGGCATTGGCGGCAGGCGACGGGGAACGACGGGGACACCCACCGACGGGAGACGTCTAGGCGACGCGAGCGGTGAGAGAGGCCCGACACTCGGCGCGAGCCCGGCGAGCGTCAGCCATGGACACGACGGAAGATCGACGTGAAACGGCGGAAGAAAGAATCCGGCGCACCCCTACCTGGCACGCCAAATGTCGAGTGTTGGGTTCCGGCAGACCCTTTAGGTTCGAACTCTGGGATGTGGACGAAGATCTTTCCCCTACCGATCTACGTCTGATCGGCTCGTGAGAATCTAAGCTAAAACGATGAACAACACAAGGGACACGAGATTTACACTGGTTCGGGCCACCGTTGTGGTGTAATACCCTACTCCTGTGTGTGGTGTGGTGGATTGCCTCAGGGGCTGGTGATGAATAGTGCAAAGGGTGAACAGCCTCGCGAGAGATGTTCTTGAGCTGGTGCGATGAACTGCTTGGGTGAGTTTGATCTCCTCTCGATCTAATGAGCACACTCCCGGATGCCCCCTACTATGTGGTGGTTAGGCCTATTTATAGAGGCCCTGGTCCTCTTCGCAAATATTGTGTGGGAAGGGCGCCAACAACGGCCATTTCAAAGTTGGTCTTCGGCTGCCAAAGGCACTGGCGATGACGCTGACTTGGGCTCCATGGTGACCTCCATCCTGCCGCTCTGCTAGTCTTGGTCTTGTTGCACTGAAATGGCAACCTTTGCCTGATGCCTCGGTACTCCACGCCCGTGCTTGCCCCGTTTGCACCAAAGAGGAAACGAGGACACTGCACAGGCCGGCGCCCGCCTGGCACCCGCCTGGTCTCGATCGTCATGGCTTGCGTCATGAGCACCTCGCGAGGTACCCTGCCTTGATCTCTCCGCCTCCTGGCGAGCCTTCCTGGCGAGGCCATTCCTGAGGAAGCCTTGTGTCGTCCTCCCCGCGAGGCTTGGCCCCTCGCGAGGGTCTTGAGTCTTGTGCTGACGAAGATGGGCCGTACTGGGCCATCACTTGAGCCACGCCGCAGGCCGCAGGCAGGCAAGTCTGGGGACCCCCATTCCCAGAACGCCAACACCTGAATATTATGTATGATATGTATGTACCCGTGATCACCTTCCGAGTGATGATGGCCCGATAGTATAGCATGGCAGATGGATAAGAATGTAGGGCCATAGATGATAAACTAGCATCCTATACTAAGCATTTAGGATTGCAGGTAAGGTATCAACAACTGTAGCAACAATTCCAGGCTATGCAACAGAATAAGATTAACCAAAACAGTAACATGCTACAGTACTCTAATGCAAGAAGTAGACGGAAGGAATAGGCCATATCTGGTGATTAGGGGGGTTTGCCTGGTTGCTCTGGCAAGGAGGGGTCGTCAACTCCGTAGTCGACCAGGGCAGCAGCAGCGGCGGTCTCATAGTCCACCGAAGAGAAGAGGGGGAAGAAACAATAAATATAATGCAAACATAAGTATGATGATGCATGACATGACAATGAGCGGTGCTAGGTGTACCCTAACGCGGTATTAGGTGATACCGGCGAAGGGGGTAACATCCGGGAAAGTATACCCGGTGTTTCGCGTTTTTGGACAGATGAACCGAAGGTGTAATGTTGCATGTTCGCTTTGCTAGGGACGTGTGGCTGACAAATGGACCGCACATTCGGATTCGTCTCGTCGTTCTGAGCAACTTTCATGTATTAAGTATTTTCATCCGAGCTGCGGATTATTTTATATTAATATTTAAAGTTTTTAATCATTTCCAGAATTAACAAAATTAATTAAATTCGAAAATAATTTTATGATGTCATCATGTTGTCAGCATGACGTCGGCGGTCAACTCTGACCGTTGACTAGGTCAAACTGACAAGTGGGGCCCATCGTCATTGACTGTTAAGTAATTAACCTAATTAATTAGTTTTATTAACAGGTTATTTAGGCTAAGTTAATTAAGTTAATTAATTAATTAATTAACTAATTATTATTTTTAATATATTTATATATATCTTTTTTTTCTTTTTTTTTAAAAAATGTTCTAGGGGTGGGTCCCGATTGTCAATGAGCCAAAGGCCCTAGCGGGTGCAGGCATCGGGAAATACCCGAATAGGCGACGGGCGCCAGCGTGCAGTGGACGCCCGAACAGGCAAAACCATGGCGCGGGTGGGCCGGTGGCTCGCCAGAGCGCGGCCACGGTGAGCCGGCCGCGGAGGGCGCCAACAGAGGGTGGCAGGTCAGCGAGCGGCGGTGATGCGGGGTAGCACACAGGGGGGGGGGCTGCGTGCGAGGCCAGGGGAGCAGGGGCGTGGGCGAAGCATGGTGGCAGCGGCGGGGCTCGGCCTCGAGCGAGCGAGTGGAGCGCCGGAATGCGTGGGGCGCGGGGTGAGTGCTTTAGCGGCATGGCGCGTGCGACCGAGGGGTGGCGCGGCTGGTGGTCAGGGGGGAGCGGGCCGGCGAGGGGAGCGGCACGGCACACGGGCCGTGGATGGAGCAGGGGAGGCGGGAGCGGAGTGCGGCGGCTGCAGCAAGGTGAGGGCGCGGGCATGCACGCGCGGTCGCAGGGGAGCACGGGGGCGCAGCTCATAGCGATAGCAGCACAGCAGCCGCACACAGCGAGGGGGAAGGGAGCACGACACGAGGGAGGGGGAGGGCTCGCGCGGGCGTGCGTGAGGGATTGCTGCGGTGAGGCAAGGGGCGCAAGTCGCGGCCACGGCGGCCCGGTGCACGGGTGCGAGATAGAGGGGAGAGGAGGAGCGGCCAGAGCCTCACCGTGCGGCGTAGGGTACAGGGCAGTGGGTCGCAGGGAGAAGGCAGGCCGGCGGCGAGGCGTCGAGGGGGTAGCCGTGGCGGAACGCTATGGATGGCGACGACAGTTTGATCCCCATGATTGGGATAAGGTGGGATGGGGTAGGCCGGTTGGGCAGGTGTGTTGGCCGGCTAGGCCGTTTGGCCCAGTTGACCAGGAGGGCTTTGCCTCTTTTTTGGTATCTTTTCTCTGCTTACATTTTCTTCTTTGTTTTCTAGTTTCTTCTACTACGAAAAGAATTCCGTAAAAAGTGAAACTTTACACATAACTCAAATGCAACAATATTAGCCCCCCTCACAAAGTCTCAAGTGGTTTGGAATTGTATAAATATGTTTTTATATTTAAAAGCCTATATTATTTATCGTTGAACCACTTTATAAATGGCTAGGGACATTTTGGGAACTCAATTAATGTTGTTTTGCTCATCAAAATTAGTTAGTGAATATTTGCAACACAACAAACATTTTTACTTTGTTGTTTGAAGAAATAATTTAGTTGATTTATTTCAAAATGAAAATGATCCGTTGATTTTTTGACAAGTGTCAATTTGCATAGTGATCATGATGACGTGGACACCATTAGGGAGAAATTACTGTAGCATGATCCTCGGGGTGTTACAATAGGGTTCAAAAAGTTTAAATCTAATTCGAAAATGGGAGGGATTTGAATCAAATAATGTTACGAATCTAAAGGTGTTTGACTAAAACTAATTGGAGGGATCGAAAGAGCTTACTTTTCTCTTTTCGGGGCCATCTTGATCCGCAAAATCCATGAAGAAACAAAGAAGATCGGAGGGGGAAGTGGAGGAGATGAGAGAGGGGCGAGAGGAAGAAGAAGGCAGCTAGGTGGGGGAGAAGGAGGTGGTTGTGGGCGGGCCAGGGGGCTTATAACTGTCCACACCCTACCGCCAGGGTTGCTGGCGGTAGAGTCACACAGGCTACTGCCGTGACCTGCGGCGGTAGGGTTGGCGACGGAGGGGGACGGCAGGTGGCTGACATGGATTAGTTCCCTACCGCCAGGGCCCTCACCCTTTGGTAGTAGGAAAAAGGGTTAGATACCAAATTATTTTGGAACACGGGTCAGATCCCGATTTTATACGTGAAAAGGGTCAAAAAACGAAAATTTGCCCCGAGACGCTTCAGACCTCGGTCAACTCGGACTCGACATAGTGGAAAGCAGGGGTTAATTGATAGGTTTTCTTCGGAAAATTACCATGTACTCCCGCAGGACTCGGACTCGGACTCGACGCTGATAATGCCCACATGTATGGTGATAATAACACCCGCCCAAACACCCTATAACATGTAGATTGCGCCACATCACTGCATGCATGTGGGAATCTTTTAGGATATCAATTTTTAAAATGTTTTATCTCTTAAATGAAAAATATGATTGAAGAACCATTTTCACCATTAAATCCATCGCGACGAGTCTTTGAAACTAGATCTCATATCAATATGTATCAACGTCTTTTTTGGGGGGTTAAAGTTGTCATGTCTATTGCAGATGAATTGCCATGGTGTTTACACTGAAGTTGTCATGATATGTTTCAGCTATTTTTTCTTCTACCTTTAAAAGTAAATTTTGACATATTATAAAATGGGAAATTAAGAAACTAGAGTTGCATGAACCATAAACTAAAATTGCCATGATACATGCACTTAAAATTTCCATGTTGCATTAAAAATAATTTTCATGGCCAAAGTTCCGGAATTGCCATGGTCAAAATACTAAAATTGCCACATGGCAACTTTAGTGTAAACACTATGGCAACTATAGTGAAACATCATGGCAACTTTTGGCCAAATTGTTTTTCGTCGAAACATATCAACACGGGATCTCATTTTGAAAATCTCATCGAGACGGATTTAATGATGAAAATGGATTTTTGATTAGATTTTTTAAGTAGGAGATAAAACATTTTAAGCCAAAAATCAAAAAGATTCCCGCTGATGTCATTTGTTTTGATGTGGCAAAATGGATGGCAATGGAGACGTTTGGGCCATGTTACTTCGTGCCACACATGTTGGCGTTATCATTTGGGATATTAATTTACAAGGGGGTGTTTTGTATGTAGCTGCAGAAAGCTCTATTGCACTCATACACTGACTCTCAAGCTATCCGGATGTGTGTTATCCTTCAACATGATACCGGTTCGTGATAACCCACAAGTGTAGGGGATCGCAATAGCTTTCGAGGGTAAAGTATTCAACCCAAATTTATTGATTCGACACAAGGGGAGCCAAAGTATATTATTGAGTATTAGCAGTTGAGTTGTCAATTCAACCACACCTGGATAACTTAGTAACTGCAACAAAGTATTTAGTAGCAAAGTAGTATGATAATAAAGGTAACAATGGCAAAAGTAATATTTTTGGGTTTTGTAGTAGTTGTAACAGTAGCAACGGTAAAGTAAATAAGCGAAACACAAGATGTGAAAAGCTCGTAGGCATTGGATCAGTGATGGATAATTATGTCGGTTGCGATTCCTCATGTAATAGCTATAACATAGGGTGACACAAAACTAGCTCCAGTTCATCAATGTAATGTAGGCATGTATTCCGAAAATAGTCATACATGCTTATGGAAAAGAACTTGGATGACATCTTTTGTCCTACCCTCCCGTGGCAACGGGGTCCTAGTGAAAACTAAGAGATATTAAGGCCTCCTTTTAATAGAGAACCGACACAAAGCATTAGCACATAGTGAATACATGAACTCCTCAAACTACGGTCATTACCGAGAAGTATCCCGATTATTGTCACTTCGGGGTTGTCGGATCATAACACATAATAGGTGACTATAGACATGCAAGATAGGATCAAGGACACACATATATTCATGAAAACATAATAGGTTCAGATCTGAAATCATGGCAATCGGGCCCTACTAACAAGCATTAAGCATAGCAAAGTCATAGCAACATCAATCTCAGAACATAGTGGATACTAGGGATCAAACCCTAACAAAACTAACTTGATTACATGGTAAATCTCATCCAACCCATCACCGTCCAGCAAGACTACGATGGAATTACTCACGCACGGCGGTGAGCATCATGAAATTGGTGATGGAGGATGGTTGATGATGACAACAGCGTCGAATCCCCCTCTCCGGAGCCCCGAACGGACTCCAGATCAGCCCTCCCGAGAGAGATTAGGGCTTGGTGGCGGCTCCGTATTGTAAAACGCGATAAAACTTTCTCTCTGATTTTTTCTCCGCGAGACGGAATATATGGAGTTGGAGTTGAGGTCGGTGGAGCCTCAGGGGGCCCATGAGACAGGGGGTGCGCCCAGGGGGGTGGGCGCGCCCCCCACCCTTGTGTACAGGGTGTGGGCCCCCTGGTCTTGATTCTTTCGCCAGTACTTTTTATATTTTCCAAGAAGTGCCTCCGTGGATTTTTAGGACATTCCGAGAACTTTTGTTTTCTACACATAAAACAACATCATGGCAGTTCTGCTGAAAACAGCGTCAGTCCGGGTTAGTTTCATTCAAATCATGCAAGTTAGAGTCCAAAACAAGGGCAAAAGTGTTTGGAAAATTAGATACGTTGGAGACGTATCAACTCCCCCAAGCTTAAACCTTTGCTTGTCCTCAAGAAATTCAGTTGATAAACTAAAAGTGATAAAGAAATTTTTTTAAAAACTCTGTTTGCTCTTGTTGTTGTAAACATGTTAAGCCAGCATTCAGGTTTCAGCAAATATTATGAACTAACCATACTCAAAATAACACCTCGGTCTCACCATTACTCATATCAATAGCATAATCAGCTAGCGAGCCATAACAATAAAACTCGGATGACACCACTTTCTCAAAACAATCATAACATGATATAACAAAATGGTATCTCGCTAGCCCTTTCTGAGACCGCAAAACATAAATGCAGAGCACCTTTAAAGATCAAGGACTGACTAAACATTGTAATTCATGGTAAAAGAGATCCAGTCAAGTCATACCCAATATAAACTAATAATAATGAATGCAAATGATAGTGTGCTCTCCAGCGGGTGCTTTTTAATAAGAAGGTGATGACTCAACATAAAAGTAAATAGATAGGCCCTTCGCAGAGGGAAGTAGGGATTTGTAGAGGTGCCAGAGCTCGATTTTAAAATAGAGATTGAATAAAATTTTGAGCGGCATACTTTCACAGTCAACGCAACAACTATGAGATGGCTGTATCTTCCATACTACATGCATTATAGGTAGTTCCCAAACAGAATGGTAAAGGTTTATACTCCCCCAACCACCAACAAGCATCCATGGCTTGCTCGAAACAACGAGTGCCTCCAACTAACAACAGCCCTGGGGGAGTTTTGTTTAATTATATTGATTTTCTTTGATATTTTTGGATCATGGGACTAGGCATCCCAGTTACCGGCCCTTTCTCGTGAATGAGGAGCGGAGTCCACTCCTCTTGAGGATAACTCACCTAGCATGGAAGATATAGGCAGCCTTAGTTGAAACATGAGCTGCTCGAGCATACAAAACAGAATTTCATTTGAAGGTTTGGAGTTTGGCACATACAAATTTACTTGGAATGGCAGGTAAATACCGCATATAGGAAGGTATGGTGGACTCATATGGAATAACTTTGGGGTTTAAGGAGTTTGGATGCACAAGCAGTATTCCCGCTTAGTACAGGTGAAGGCTAGCAGAAGACTGGGAAGCGACCAACTGAGAGAGCGACAACAGTCATAAACATGCATTAAAATTAATTCACACCGAGTACAAGCATGAGTAGGATATAATCTACCATGAGCATAAATATCGTGAAGGCTATGTTGATTTGTTTCAACTACATGCGTGAACATGTGCCAAGTCGAGTCACTCAATTCATTCAAAGGAGGATACCATCCCATCACATCACATCATAATCATTCTAATAGCATGTTGGCACGCAAGGTAAACCATTATAACTCATAGCTAATCAAGCATGGCACAAGCAACTATAATCTCTAGATGTCATTGCAAATATGTTTACTTCATAATAAGCTGAATCAGGAATGATGAACTCATCATATTTACAAAAACAAGAGAGGTCGAGTTCATAGCAGCTTCTCTCATCTCAATCAGTCCATCATATATCGTCATTATTGCCTTTCACTCGCACGACCGAACGATGTGTATAATAATAGTGCAAGTGCATTGGACTAAGCTGGAATCTGCAAGCATTCAACTCAAGAGAGAAGACAAAGTAATAAGGGCTCTAAGTTAAAATAAACAATCATGCATATGAGACCCACTAAACATTTTTCAATATGGTCTTCTACTCACGACCCCCAAAGAAAAGAAAATAAAATAAAACTATTTACACGGGAAAGATCCCAACAAGTAAGAAGAAGAATGAGAAATATTTTTGGGTTTTCATTTTAAGCATGGAAATTAAACTAACTAATTTTTTTGGTTTTCTTAAGGTTTATCAAACACACAAGAAGAAAACTAGAAAAAGAAATTTAAACTAACATGGATAATACAATGAAAGAGTATGAGCACTGACAACTAAGATTGTGTGTGAACATGAATGTAAAGTTGGTGAGAAATATGTACTCCCCCAAGCTTAGGCTTTTGACCTAAGTTGGACTAATGCCAAGGATAGCCTGGCTGATATCCGTAGTTGTAACTAGGGTCGTACTGAGATGCAGCAGCAAATGCCACCTGAGCTGCGGCATGCTGGCGAGCCGCCTCCGCTCTCCCCTCGTGTTCAGCTGCTTCCTCCCTGGTAACAACATATCTTCCTTTTGCCTAGTAATCAAAATGAGAGGAGCAGGAAGAGTACATGGACAGCGTGGCGTCTGTCATAGATTAGTCGATACTGGAGGAATTGTTCATTCCTCTTAAGAAAATGACGTTGGACCATAGCGTCATAATCTAAATAAGTAGGAGGTAACATCATATCCCCCTCTCGTGGGGCTATACCAAGATAATTAGCCACACATGTCGCATAAATTCCTCCAAATAAATCTCTAGCTCTACCTTTATTATGCAACCTACGTGCAATTATTGCCCCCAAGTTATAATCTTTATAACCTAACACGACACTCTCGAGGACACAAAGATCAGGGACACACATATGACATGCTTCATCTTTACCGTTAATGCATCTACCAATGAAGAGAGCAAAATAATGTATAGCAGGAAAATGAATGCTCCCTATGGTATCTTGTGCAATATCCCTAGATTCTCCCACAGTAATACTAGCAAGGAAATCTCTAAATTCAGATTTGTGGGGATCATTAAAATTACCCCACTGTGGAAGTTTGCAAGCAGTTGTATAATCCTCCAAGTCCATGGTATAAGATGTATCATAGATATCAAATAGGACACTACGAGAATTACATGTACAGTTATATGTAAACCTTCGCACAAATGAATTAGTCAATTCATAGTACTGAGGACACTTATCTTGTAAGAAGTCCTTCAGATCAGCATTACGCACATAGACGTCAAATTCCTCCTTAAAGCCTACTTCGACCATAAAATCGTCGAATGGCCACTCACAAGCTCGTACATCCGCGTCCGTCGGTAATTCAACATCTTGCTCACGTATAGCAATCCTGGGTCCCTTCTTTACCGAGGAACCACCTTGGTACATTCTCCTAGACATAATTCTTTTTCTGAAAAATTTCTGAAATTTTAGTAACTTCAAAATAAAAGTGAATAAAACTAAACAAGATTGCTAGCAACTACTCCTACAAGTGCCTAGAGCCTATATCATGCATTAGAATTACTTGGGACCTCATAAATTTAACATGCAAGCTCAAGAACATGGTCACCTATGCAGCAAAAAATTGCAATGAATAAAGCACTAGAACAAAAACTAATTGGACCAATGGAGGAGTCACATACCAAGCAACAATCTCCCAAAGCAGTTTTGTGAATGGAGCTTTGAACAAGGAGATCAAAAATCGCAGCAAAATGAGCTAGAACTCGTGCTTGAGCTGGATGGGGATTTTTTTTGGGAAGAAGATGGAGTGGGTGGGTGCTGGCATAAGTGGAGGGGGGCCACCAGGGGCCCAGGGTAGGTGGGCGTGCCCTCCACTCTCATGGCCTGGTGCTTGCCCCTCCTGCAGTGATTTCAGTGCCTAAAATCCTCAAATATTCCATAAAAAATCATACTAAATTTGCAGGGAATTTGGAGCACTTTTATTTTCGAGATATTTTTTTATTGCATGAATAATTCATAAAACAGATGGATAATACTATTTTTGCTTTATTTATTCTAAATTACAGAACGCAAAAGGAGGGTACAGAAGGTTGTGCCTTCTAGTTTGATCCATCTCGTGATCATCAAAATGATTCCACTAACAAGGTTGATCAAGTCTTGTTAACAAACTCATTCCAAATAACACGAAACCAGAGAAATTTTGAATAACACTAAGTTACCTCAATGGGGATATGAACGTCCCCAATAATAAGAATAGTGTAAGTGCATCTAGTGCCACCCCTAGTTGGTTTTGGAGTATTGACGACAAAGTTGGTTGAGGGACTAATGCGTTTGTGAGAATTGCAGGATAACGCAGGAAGTGTCCCTCATTGATTCGGTTTACCTACCAGAGATGACCCCTAAAAATGTGTGAAGACATTGAAGACAATGGTGGTGTGTGAAGATATTCACACTGAAGATTATGACATGAGAAGACATTGAGTGAAGACTATGGAGCGCGAAGACTGAGTTGTTTCGTTTTTTCCTTTTCTTCTTTGTTGAGTCATAGGAACCACCGTACTGTTAAGTGGGGTCCAAGTGAACAAAGTCAGAGTGACTGAAGTGATGATCAACCCAAATCCTACGTCTTCGAGCGAAGACAATGAGAGCAAATCTTATCGAGAGCTGGATGAGTCAGCTTTGCTTGTAGCCCAAGTAAAGTTGTCGTGTGTGTTTGAAATCTGACCGTTGGAACACGTGTCAGTTCCTTAGTGACCCAGGGTCATTTCGGACATATCAGGTCGGGTTGCCTTGTGGCTATAAATATCCCACCCCCTACACCATAAATTGGTGGCTTCTCAGAGTTAGTTTAAGACTTTTGTCGTTTTGAGAGCAACCCACCTCGAAGCCTTTGAGAGAGAAATCCTTGCAAGGACAAAGCCCAAACACCCAGAGCCAAAGAGTGTTATGCATCACTAAAGTCTTTCTGTCTGTGTGACTTGAAGACTTATTGCACTTGAGGACTGTGTATCCTCCAGCCGGTTAGGCATCGCGTTCTGAGCATCCAAGAGTCATTGTGGATTGCCAGTGAACGAAGTCTATGAAGGTTCGGAAGTCTACCTTGAAGACTTACCAGAGTGATTGGGCGAGGACTGTGTGTCCTTAGCTCAAGGGGAATAAGGTGAAGATGCAGTCTTCTGAGTTGAATCTCAGCCTCCCTAACCAGACGTACAGTTGTCACAGCAACTGGAACTGGTCCAACAAATCCTGTGTCTTCAACAAGTGACTGGTTCTATCTCTTCCCCCCTTTACTTTGAGTTTGTCTTCGTGAAGTCATTGCTTATTTGTCTTATCTGTTTGACTTCATTGCTTGACTACTATCGTTGATTGGCTTCGTACTATCTTCCATCCTGATCCTTACTACCTAGCTGCTATTAGTCTTTGTACGTTCACATTATTTCATACTTGACTATGGCTTGCTTGTTGTAGCTTATCTTCCACTGCATATCAATTAGGTCATTTCTATTATTTGTCTTAGAAACTTCCACGTTTTGAAGACTTTGATAAAAATCGCCTATTCACCCCCCCCCCCTCTAGTCGATAACTAGCACTTTCAAATAGCATACTTTTTCTTGACAGTAGGGAGAGGAAATTCAAAACCTCCAATAATGATAGTTGGAACTTTTCCAATAGAATTGATGCTATCGACTTGAGATTGTTTCCTTGGAAAGTGTACCGTATGCTCATTACCATTAACATGAAAAGTGGCATTGCCTTTGTTACAATCAATAACAGCCCCTACAGTATTCAAGAAGGGTCTACCAAGGATAATCGACATACTATCATCCTCGGGAATATCAAGAATAACAAAGTCCGTTAAGATAGTGACATTTGCAACCACAACAGGAACATCCTCACAAATACCCACAGGTATGGCAGTTGATTTATCAACCATTTGCAAAGATATTTCAGTAGGTGTCAACTTATTCAATTCAAGTCTATGATATAAAGAGAGAGGCATAACACTAACACCGGCTCCAAGATCACACAAAGCAGTTCTAACATAATTTCTTTTAATGGAGCATGGTATAGTTGGTACCCCCGGATCTCCAAGTTTCTTTGGTATTCCACTCTTAAAAGTGTAATTAGCAAGCACGGTGGAAATTTCAGCTTCCGGTATCTTTCTTTTATTTGTAATGATATCCTTCATATACTTAGCATAAGGATTTACTTTAACCATATCAGTTAAGTGCATACGTAAGAAGATAGGTCTAATCATTTCAGCAAAGTGCTCAAAATCCTCATTGATACGTCTCCAACGTATCTATAATTTTTTATTGTTCCATGCTATTATATTACCCCTTTTGGATGCTTATGGGCTTTATTTTACACATCTATATCATTTTTGGGACTAACCTACTAACCGGAGGCTCAACTCGTATTGCTGTTTTTTTTGCCTATTTCAGTATTTCGAAGAAAAGGAATATCAAACGGAGTCCAAACAGAATGAAACCTTCGGGAGCGTGATTTTTGGAACGAACGTGATCCAGAGGACTTGGAGTGCAAGTCAAGAAGCATCCAGGCGGCCACGAGACAGGAGGGCGCGCCCACCTCTCTGGGCGTGCCCCACTATCTTGTGGGCCCCTCGGGCGGCCACTGACGTACTTCCTCCTCCTATATAAGCCTACGTACCCCGAAAACATCCAGGGAGCCAACGAAACACAATTTCCACCACCGTAACCTTCTGTATCCGCGAGATCCCATCTTGGAGCCTTTGCTGGCGCTCCGCCGGAGGGGGAATCGACCATGGAGGGCTTCTACATCAACACCATAGCCCCTCCGATGAGTTGTGAGTAGTTTACGATAGACCTTCGGGTCCATAGTTATTAGCTAGATGGCTTCTTCTCTATTTTTGGATCTCAATACAATGTTCTCCACCTCTCTTGTGGTGATCTATCCGATGTAAACTCTTTTTGTGGTGTGTTTGTAGAGATCTGATGAATTGTGGGTTTATGATCAAGTTTATATATGAGAAATATTTGAATCTCCTCTGAATTCTTTTATGTATGATTGAGTTATCTTTGCAAGTCTCTTCGAATTATCAGTTTGGTTTGGCCTACTAGATTGATCTTTCTTGCAATGGGACAAGTGCTTAGCTTTGGGTTCAATCTTGCAGTGCCTTTCCCAGTGACAGCTGGGGCAACAAGACACATATTGTATTGTTGCCATCGAGGATAAAAAGATGGGGTTTATATCATATTGCTTGAGTTTATCCTTCTACATCATGTCATCTTGCTTGATGCGTTACTCTGTTCTTTATGAACTTAATACTCTAGATGCAGGCAGGAGTCGGTCAATGTGTGGAGTAATAGTAGTAGATGCAGGCAAGAGTCGGTCTACTTGTTGCAGACGTGATACCTATATACATGATCATGCCTAGATAATCTCATAATTATTCGCTTTTCTATCAATTGCTCGACAGTAATTTGTTCACCGACCGTAATACTTATGGTATCTTGAGAGAAGCCACTAGTGAAACCTATGGCCCCCGGGTCTATCTTTTATCATATAAGCTATCAATCTACTTTTATTTGCATCTTTACTTTTCACATCTATATTATAAAATACCAAAAATATATTTATCTTATCATATTATCTCTATCAGATCTCACTTTCGTAAGTGGCCGTGAAGGGATTGACAACCCCTTTATTGCGTTGGTTGCGAGTTCTTTGTTTGTTTGTGTAGGTGCGTGGGACTTTTGAGGAGCCTCCTACTGGATTGATACCTTGGTTCTCAAAAACTGAGGGAAAGACTTACGCTACTATTGCTGCATCACCCTTTCCTCTTCAGGAAAACAAATGCAAGCTCAAGACGTAGCACTCATCATCCTTTGTCTTGGATGGTTTAGGGGGAAAGGGCATGGGTTCCTGAACCCATGGTTCTCTTTCTCTACCATGCTTCCTAGCAACAAAATCTCTCTTATCATAACGTTGATTCTTTGATTGTGGGTTATCAAGATCAACAGCAGGTTCAATCTCTACTTCATTGTTTTTGCTAGGTTGAGCATCAACATGAACATTATCATTAACATTATCACTAGGTTCATGTTCATCACCTGATTGTGTTTCAGCATCAGAGATAGAAATATCATTGGGATTCTCAGGTGTGTCTACAACAGGTTCACTAGAAGCATGCAAAGTCCTATCATTTTTCTTTTTCTTCTTTTTAGAAGAACTAGGTGCCTCTAAATTATTTCTCTGAGAATCTTGCTCGATTCTCTTAGGGTGGCCTTCAGGATACAAAGGTTCCTCAGTCATTCTACTAGTTCTAGTAGCCACTCTAAAAGCAAACTCATTTTTATTATTTAATTCATCAAGCAAATCATTTTGAGCTTTAAGTACTTGCTCAGCTTGAGTAGCAACCATAGAAACATATTTGCTAACGAGTTTAAGTTCACTTTTAACTCTAGCCATATAATCGCTCACGCGTCCTATATCGAACGCATTATTCTTTAACTCTCTACCAACATAAGCATTAAACCTTTCTTGTCTAGCCATAAATTCATCAAATTCATCTAAGCATGGGCTATGAAATTTATTCGAGGGAATTTCAACTTTATCATATCTATAGAGAGAATTTACCTTTACTACCTGTGTCGGGTTATCAAGACAATGTGGTTCTTCAACAGGTGGTATATTAAGACCATATATTTCTTCAATAGGTGGTAAATTCTTAACATCTTCAGCTTTAATACCTTTTTCTTTCATTGATTTCTTTGCCTCTTGCATATCTTCAGGACTGAGAAATAAAACACCTCTCTTCTTTTGAGTGGGTTTAGGAATAGGCTCAGGAGTTGGCTCAATTGGTTTAGGAATTTCCTCAGGAATTGGTTCAGGAAGAGTCCAATTATTTTCATTAGTCAACATATTATTCAGTAGTAATTGAGCTTCTTCGACTGTTCTTTCCCTGAAAACACAACCAGCACAACTATCCAAGTAGTCCTTGGAAGCATCGGTTAGTCCATTATAAAAGATATCAAGTATTTCATTTTTCTTAAGAGGATGATCAGGCAAAGCATTAAGTAATCGAAGAATCCTCCCCCAAGCTTGTGGGAGACTCTCTTCTTCGATTTGCACAAAATTATATATTTCCCGCAAGGCAGCTTGTTTCTTATGAGCAGGGAAATATTTAGTAGATAAGTAATAAATCATATCCTGGGGACTACGCACACAACCAGCAGCAAGAGAATTAAACCAAGTCTTAGCATCACCCTTTAATGAGAACGGAAATATCTTAAGGATATAATAATAGCGAGACTTCTCATCACTAGTAAACAGGGTGGCTATATCATTCAACTTGGTATGATGTGCCACAACAGCTTCAGATTCAAGGCCATAAAAAGGATCAGATTCAACTAAAGTAATAATCTCAGGATCAACAGAGAATTCATAATCCTTATCAGTAACACAAATAGGTGAAGTAGCAAAAGCAGGGTCAGGTTTCATTCTAGCATTAAGAGACTGCTGCTTCCATTTAGCTAATAACTTTTAAAGATCATATATATCTTTACAAGCAAAGATAGCTCTAGCAACTTCCTCTTCCATAACATAATCCTCAGAAACAACAGACAATTCATAATCATTTGGAGAACTTTCATCATCACTATCATCAATAATAGCATCTTCAATAATTTCATTCTCTCTAGCCCTAGCAAGTTGTTCATCGAGAAATTCACCTAATGGCAAAGTAGTATCACACACAGAAGTAGTTTCATCATAAGTATCATGCATAGAAGAAGTGGCATCATCAATAACATGCGACATATCAGAATTCATAGCAGTAGCAGGTTTAGGTGTCGCAAGCTTACTAATAACAGAAGGAGAATCTAGTGCAGAGCTAGATGACAGTTCCTTACCTCTCCTCGTAGTTGAGAGCAAAATATTAGCTCTTTCGTCTTTTATGTTCCTCATAGTGAACAACAGATATAAATCCCAAGTGACTCAAAGAATAGAGCTATGCTCCCCGGCAACGGAGCCAGAAATTAGTCTTGATAACCCACAAGTGTAGGGGATCGCAACAGCTTTCGAGGGTAAAGTATTCAACCCAAATTTATTGATTCGACACAAGGGGAGCCAAAGAATATTATTGAGTATTAGCAGTTGAGTTGTCAATTCAACCACACTTGGATAACTTAGTATCTGTAGCAAAGTATTTAGTAGCAAAGTAGTATGATAATAAAGGTAACAGTGGCAAAAGTAATATTTTTGGGTTTTGTAGTAGTTGTAACAGTAGCAACGGTAAAGTAAATAAGCGAAACACAAGATGTGAAAAGCTCGTAGGAATTGGATCAGTGAAGGATAATTATGTCGGATGCGATTCCTCATGTAATAGCTATAACATAGGGTGACACAGAACTAGCTCCAGTTCATCAATGTAATGTAGGCATGTATTCCGAAAATAGTCATACGTGCTTATGGAAAAGAACTTGCATGACATCTTTTGTCCTACCCTCCCGTGGTAGCGGGGTCCTTGTGGAAACTAAGGGCTATTAAGGCCTCCTTTTAATAGAGAACCGAAACAAAGCATTAGCACATTGTGAATACATTAACTCCTCAAACTACGGTCATCATCGAGAAGTATCCCGATTATTGTCACTTCGGGGTTGTCGGATCATAACACATAATAGGTGACTATACACTTGCAAGATAGGATCAAGAACACACATATATTCATGAAAACATAATAGGTTCAGATCTGAAATCATGGCACTCGGGCCCTAGTGACAAGCATTAAGCATAGCAAAGTCATAGCAACATCAATCTCAGAACATAGTGGATACTAGGTCTCCAACCCTAACAAAACTAACTTGATTACATGGTAAATATCATCCAACCCATCACCGTCCAGCAAGCCTACGATGGAATTACTCACGCACGGCGGTGAGCATCATGAAATTGGTGATGGAGGATGGTTGATGATGATGACGACGACGAATCCCCCTCTCCGGAGCCCTGAACGGACTCCAGATCAGCCCTCCCGAGAGAGATTAGGGCTTGGCGGCGGATCCGTATCGTAAAACGCGATGAAACTTTCTCTCTGATTTTTTTTCTCCGCGAGACGGAATATATGGAGTTGGAGTTGAGATTGGCAGAGCCTCAGGGGGCCCACGAGATAGGGGGGCGCGCCCAGGGGGGTGGGCGCGCCCCCACCCTCGTGGACAGGGTGTGGGCCCCCTAGTCTTGATTCGTTTGCCATTATTTTTTATATTTTCCAAAACGTACCTCCGTGGATTTTCAGGACATTCCTAGAACTTTTGTTTTCTACACATAAAACAACATCATGGCAGTTCTGCTGAAAACAGCGTCAGTCCGGGTTAGTTTCATTCAAATCATGCAAGTTAGAGTCCAAAGTAAGGGCAAAAGTGTTTGGAAAAGTACATACGTTGGAGACGTATCAGTTTGCCAGGGCATCCATTTTCTTCAAAAACCGGAAAGACTTAGCGGATGTCCGACCGCAGCCATGCACGTGTCAGACAACCTGGATCCATCTGAAACTCTCTCCCGTCCACGTACACATCGCAATCTCCACTCTACATCTCCGTGCACCTTCCTTCCTCCCATCTTCCTCCACTCACCAGCGATGGGCAAGTCCTGGGCCTCGGTGCTGGCAGGCGGCTCTAGATCGTGGTGCCGCCGCCCTCACTCTTCGAGGCTGTCGTCCTCCATGGCAACCGGCTCCTACACGATGGTGGAGATTGTCATCTCCTCATTGACGAGGAGGACAAGCTGCTATAGCAGACCATCCTATCTAAGGACATGGTGTATCGGGGATGGATGCCGAGTACGAGGAGCAGTTGGAGTTTGTCGTGGATTTGTCACGGCAGATGTCCTAGTGTGAGGACTTAGTCGTGAGGCCAACGCATCTATGCGGTAGCTTGAGAGGGGTTGGGCAAAATCGAGAGACGCAACACAAGACAAGGATTTAGATAGCTTCGGGCCCCGGGAAACATCATCAGGTAATATCCCTACATGCTATTTGTGTCTAGGTCTCATTATCAACACGAGAGAGTAGCCGGTAAACCAACTCTTTGTGTCTAACCCTAGAGATTGTTTCTTTTCCGTCTCACTTTGGGGAGCCCTGCTCCTCCTTATATATGTTGAAGGGGCGGTTTACATGACTAGTCCTAGTTGCATTAGGATTACCACTACAAAAAAAATACACTTCCGTGATGATACATGTTTGTCACAGTAGGTCGCGTTTTTTGTCATGCATGGACATCCATGACGATTTTATGACAGAATCAAGATAGTCATACATGTGCTGTCGTAGAAGTGTTCCATGACATTACCAAAATTATCATCACGGAAGTGTCCACTTCCATGATGATAAATCACGCATCACAGAAGTGCTTTCGTCAAGGGTGACTGACACGTGGCATCCATCGTAACGGAACGCCGTTAAGCTATCGGGCCGGGTTTTGGATTCGATAACCCGTTAACAGCCCCAACCAATGGGGATTTTCCACGTGTAAAATCATCATTGGCTGGAGGAAACACGTGTCGGCTCATCATTGGGACAGATGTCATCCACTCACTGGACAGAAGGCGCCTATGATACGTCGACACATGGCACGGCCCAACAGTGACCCATTCCTGTGAAAAGGCCGGCCCGTTTGACTTGGTCAAAAGCTGGTAGACCGGCCCATGGAAAGTGTCACATCCTAGTTAACCATGCATTAGAGTGTTGCATCATGTTTACTCTTTCATCAGAAACTTGAAATGGGGATCTGTGAAACCCTCAGAATCTTTTTGAAAATGACCCAAATAAAAATTTCTCCAAAAGGGCCCAAGAAAATGCTCATGTTGCTCTCTGAAAATATTGGACAGAGATAAAAATCAAACCAATATTTTTAAGAGCTCATAGGTATTTATTTTGGGCATTTGGAATTAATGCATAAATATTTGCATTGGAAATATATTAATTATATATATTAATATATGTCCAAATATTATGCCATTTATAAAGGAGCTCTGGAATAATATATCTAGCTCCTGCAAAAATTGGCATAAGGAAATAAAATGATTTAATATTTTATTTAAATCAAAACAAATGTCAGAAATTAGAAAACAGAAAATAATTAAAAGGGAGAAGCTTACCTGGGCTCCTCCCTGTGCAGCCCAGCCAGCTGGCCGGCCCAGCCAGCAGGCGGCCCAGCCCACCACTGCAGCCCTCCGTCGTCTTCCTCCCCTCGCCCCGAAGCTGCTGTGTGCTCGCACGCGCACGGCCGCGCGGCCACCTCCTGCTTGCCGACGAGCTCCTGGCCGCGTGGACGACTCCCGCAGGCCGTCCCGATCCCCCCTGCTCTCTCTCACTCTCCCCCGGCTCTTCCCTCCTCTCCCTCGCTCTCTCTCTCACACGGCCGAACACCACCGTCGCCGCCGTTCGCCACAGCAGCCGTCTCCGGCCACCCCTCGCTCCCCCGACTAGCTCAGAAGCTCCGCCACGACCCCCTCTTCCTCCCCACCGCTCCACGGTCCTCCAGAAGCCCTGCATCGCCGCCACGTCGCCGTTCCCCTCTTCGGGCTCTGACCATCGTCGCCGTCGAATTCGTCGTCTCCAGCGCGTCCCCGAGCCCGCTAACCATCCCTGCAGCTCCGCGGTGAGCCCCAAATCGTTTCCCCCTTCTCCCCTGGTCTCTTTCGACCTCTAGGCCGTAGCCCCACCTTGGCCGAGAGCTCCACGCTGCCGGCGATGTCGCCGTCGTGGCCACGGTCACCGTAGCACCCAACCGAGCACACTATCGTGCTCCACACCTCACTAGGAGCACGCAGCACGCACTAACACCTCCCCAAACCCCCTGCAACACCGATCCCGACCGCACCCGAACTCCGGCGGCCGCAGCCGAGCTCGCCGCCGTCGACTCCGACCACCCCAGGCCCAGCCACGGCCACCGTTCGACGCGCGGGAGCAAGGGCTCTCCAACGAGCCCAAGCACGGCCTCGCCCGTGCCCTGTAGCGCGATCCCGCGTCGCACCGCCGTCTCGGGCCTCGCCGGCGTCACGTCGCCGGTGGGTTTGACCCACTTTGACCATGGCAGGAACCCCCCCTGAGTCCCTGACAGGTGGGCCCAGCCCTGTAGCTAATCAGGATTAGTGCTAACCACTGTTAGTTAACCCCTGACACTGACCAGTGGGCCCCAGCGCCACTAATCCCTAATTAGGATTAATTTAAACCTGTTAAACCCCCCTGTCACTGACGTGTGGCCCCCACACGTCAGGTTTGACTCCAGACAGCCGCAGTTGACCACTGACGTCATGCTGACGTCATGCTGGCGCAATAATTATAATTTCTGGATTTAATTTAACTCAGGAAATTCCAGAATATTATTTAAACTTCAAAAATTCATAACTTTTATTCTGTAACTCCAAATTGGACAAATTATTGATCAGAAAAATCCAATCTATCCATATGTACTATTTTCATGCATGATCAAACAAGTTAAATTGATGTTTTAAGCAGAACAAGGAAAAGCACTTAAAGAGGCCATGTTTGAGTTTGAAATTTGAATCTTTGATTCAAATTTGTTCAAACCCTTCTGGTTTTAGTTGCATTAGCCCAACACACTCATTTTGCCATGTCTCATGCATGCATCATATTGTTGCACATTGTTTGGTGATGTTTGCGTATCGATGTCCTTTGCGACAGGTTCTGCCTCCGAGGAGTACCGTGATTACCCTAACGAAGAACCGTATCAGTGCATCGAACCATCAGGCAAGCAACCAACCATTTGATCATATCGATACAATCCCATGTTCTCGCTCCTGCTCTCTTTTACTGCATTAAGACAACGCGTTTCAAACTGCTGTGTGCTACGGTAGTTGAACCCATTTCCTCTGCATGACCTGTCATTGCCACAGTAACTAGATGAAACCCACTAGCATGTGTGGGAGTTGATTGAGCCATATGTATGTGCTGTTCCTACCCTGCTATGCCTGCTATGCTTAGAGTCGTGTCAGGTCTGGTTCATCTGGGTGATGGCTAGAGTGAAATGATTATGTCGGTAATGAGAGTGGTGTGGTGAACACGATTTGGTAAAGGTATCGATGAGAGGCCATGTAGGAGTACATGGTGGGTTGTTTCATTGAAACCGACCTTAAGCACTGAGATCTGTATGTGTGATTTAAGATACAGCTACTACCATGCATTGGGCCCTGAAATATGACCCCGCTCGACTTCTTATTCACCCTAGCTCTCTGTCCAGGAGTTGCAATTAGTTTGTGGTGTTTGTAGTCTACTGGAGGCCGTGGACAGCGCTGACCGTAGGGGTGGGCTGTGATGCGGTAGGTACGTGGCCGGGTGTACCGAATACCCGTTAGGTATCTCGGGAACCCTGTTCACATCGTTCGGGGCCGTATGGGAAACCTCGGCCGGACTCCCTGCGGATGGAACCTGAATAGGCGATAAACCTGGACTAGAGGCTTAAGTGTTTAGGTAGGTCGTGGTCTACACCCACGTCGGTTTTCGCTTGAAGTCTGCCGAGCACATGTCGTGTGCAGACGCTAAGTGGTGGAAACATGTATGAAGAAGTACACCCCTGCAGGGTTAACATGATCTATTCGAATAGCCGCGTCCGTGGTAAAGGACTACTTGGTTGCCTATACAGTTCATAGACAAGTAAATGGAAACTACTAAAAGCCTCAAGATAAGTGTGAGTGCCGAGGATGGCTCTTCCGTAGGAAGACGGAGGTGGATCCTCGGTAGTGTATTGAAGTGGTGAGTAGTGGACTCGTGTGCGCAAAACCATTTCAAGTTGGAGTATCGTAGGATAGCCTAGCCAAGAGTCAAAGCTGGCTTGCTGCAATAACTCCACCAACCCTTCTTGATACTATGCATGTATGTAGGATCTGATGTAAGTCTTGCTGAGTACCTTTGTACTCATGTTGCTATAATCTACATTTTTACAGAAGACGCTGCAACCCCTTCTGATGGGTTCTATGTAGATGTTGACATCAACGAGTAGGCTAAAGACCCAGGTGGTGACCCTGAGCTTGTGATGGACCATGTAGTATAGCTAGGCTTTCCAATCCTCTTTTATTTTACTAGTTGTCTGTACTCAGACAATGTACTTCCGCTGCTGGTTTGTATGACTGTATGACTTGTATGTTGGGTCGTGAGACCCGTACCTTTGTGTATGTTATGTATGGCTCCCTGAGCCTTAAATAAAGTACTTGTGTTGTAGAGTCATGTTGTGATGCTTCGTTGTATTTGCACATATCGAGCATATTGTGTGTATGATTGAAATGCTTGGTATGTGTGGGATCTGACTATCTAGTTGTTTATCTTTAGTAGCCTCTCTTACCGGGAAATGTCTCCTAGTGTTACCGCTGAGCCATGGTAGCTTGCTACTGCTCTGGAACACTTAGGCTGGCCGGCATGTGTCCTTCTTCGTTCCTGTGTCTGTCCCTTCGGGGAAATGTCACGCTTTGAGTACCGGAGTCCGGTTAGCCCGCTATAGCCCGGTTTACCGGTGTCCTGCTAGCCCAGTGCTACAGCCCGGACCCACTTGCTGATGACCGACACGTTCGAAGCTGGGTCATGGATGCCTGTCCCTGTAAGTCTGTGCCGCTTTGGGTTTACGACTAATCATGTCAGCCCGGGCTCCTTATCATATGGATGCTAGCGACACTATCATATACGTGAGCCAAAAGGCGCAAACGGTCCCGGGAAAAGGTAAGACGACACCCGTGGGGATACCGTGCGTGAGGCCGCAAAGTGATATGAGGTGTTACCGGCTAGATCGATGTGACATCGAGTCGGGGTCCTGACAGAAAGCCTGTTAACGGCCTATTAGCATATATCCCATTTAGAGCCCGCTAACCCAAGGCCCGTTACGCCCTATGCGAATTAGGCCCAGTAGCGTCATCTGGGCCATCCAATATGATTCCAGCCCGTTTTGACTTCTGGCCCATGTATGGCCCATGACGTCTTTTGGCCCACATGAGGCCCTTTGTAACTCTTGGCCCATTAGCGCCCGTGCTGAAACTGGCCCGTAATGAATAGTGTACTACTTTACACCCATTAACGGCCCGCGGTGAAACTGGCCCGTAATGAACAGTGTAACACTTTATACCCATTAACGGGCCGTTATTCCGTTGGGCTGTGTCCAATACAAGTTAACTTTCGGCCTTCTGAGGGCCCATTTATTCTTGGGCTCATTTGCAGCATTCGGTTACTTACGGCCCGTTACTGTCATTTTCTGCTTGTGGGCTAAATTCGGCCCGTCGTTACAGTCGGCCCGTTTGTGGTCCGTTAGTCTGTTGGGCCATTTTCATAGCATCACCAAGTACGGCCTATTAACGACCCATTATGGTCAGCCCATAAAACGTACGATTTCCATTATAGGCCCGTCTATGGCCCATTAAAGGCCCGTACAATACCCATAAATGAGTCAGCGGCCCATGGATCCTACGTGACGTAGAAGGCCCATGGATCCTGCGAGACATAGAAGGACCATGGATCCTGCAAGACATAGAAGGACAATGGATCCTGTGAGACGTGGAAGGCCCATGGATCCGATGGCCCGTGAAGGGCCATGGTCGGGCGAGTTGGCCCCCGTTTGAACGATATAGCATATTCAAAGAATTATCCTACTCAATACTATCACCTCTAAAAAGCATGCACTATACAACAAAGAGATCGAGGCATAGAAAGGTAGAATAATCCTACACTATACAATAAAGAAATTACAGCCGATTATACCCACTGGGCATTATGGTTCGGCACAGGTGATAATAAAGCATACACAAATAGCAAATTACATACACTGGGCAAAGATAGCTCATACATCATGGACGCGCATCAACTTAACTCCATTTGAACTATAATCCCTTCAAAAAATAGGATTGGCCGGATTCAGATAGCACAAATTTCACTCTGCAAAATCCCTAATTCCTTCATGGTTACCTCGGTGTCTTGTTTCATTTTTTTGACTCCTGCATCTAATACCTGCATGTCCAGATTATACGTTGACAATCATGTACACGTTGTCTTGCCACCTCTAGTTGATGCTTGAGAACATCAGCACATTCCAATTCCAATCCATAATCATTCGGTAACAGCCATGCCACACTGCTCGCAGATTTTTGTGTTGATGTCACTTCATCCTGAAATGTTTCTGTAAGTACACATGACTAGGGCAAAAAGATAGTTACAATAGTGAAGCGAACAAGACACTATTTTGTACTACATGGCAAAACAGGACTAACAATAATGTTACACGTCACTTTCACAAAAAAATGTTACACGTCATGAAGCATAAGCAGGTGATATTTTAAAAATTATAAAAAAGATAGTCTGTGCAGCCTGCATACAGAAATCCCTCTTAGCTCACCAGAGGAGCATGATGTTGGGGCCCAATCGAAAATAGAGACAAGTTACAAATTTAGACAGCATGTTGCATATAAGTAAGCAAGCAGTTGGCCATTCTGTACCTCAATTAAAGTCTTAGGGAGCATAATGAACAGCAGAGGGTTTCATACAAACATACTACAGCAGGCAAAACTATGCAATCATTAGCGTAGTATAAACTAGATTGTGAGCCTCATGCAATAATAGTTGGTTAATAGACTTCAAAGCTTCAGGCACACTTCGATAGAGTAATTAAATGGTAACGCCTTTAATTATGTCAACTAATAGTGATACAAGTACCGAACATCAGGCATAATTATTTGGGCATCTCATTAAGTGAGGACAAATAAAGCAATGGAAAAGAGAAAATTAACTATGCCTGAAACAAACAAGGAATTGAATTGTTGAGTTGCATACAGTGACTTACCTTAGCAGGTTGAAGAGGCTCAATGCAGCTCCTACTTCTCTTGCAAGGCTCCTTCCTAACATCTTGTACTTGGAAATCCTCAATCTTATCTTCATTGCACCCCCTCTGCAAGGTGACACAAACTAGTTACTCGTCTCCTTGGAAGATAAATATGCATACTTTCCAGTCTGTGAGCACAAAAGGATGAGATTATAACAAAACAACACCACATAATGAAACATGCCACATCTCTTGCACTTGCACACAATGAAATGAGCATTTACTATGTCTGCACTATGTAAAAACTAGGCATACATTCGAACTGGATCTCCAGGTACTCTTGGAGAGCCTACTGTAGTGTACAGCCAAACCTTTATGTCACCTATGAGTTAGACAAGGCCCCACTACAGCAGCCCTTAGTGTTTAAATCATTGACAAGCTCTGTTAGAGTGTTAGGTCAAGAACAACAAGTAATCAAAGCAAACAGTCCTAGTATGGCTGGCTGATGCAAACAAGCAATGGAACAGATGTGTGAGCAAATCTTACATATCAAGAAAAGAAGCAAAGAAGGAGGCTTAAAGACCATCACTTGACTGACCAGATTTAAGGGGCATTTAAACATCATGTGCAACGTATGAACTAACATAAACATTGCATATTCCAGATTCTACAATGGAATGCACATGTATTAGGTTATGCCATGTATGATGATGCCTAAATGTACAGATAGCAGGCAGGAGTGATTCATCATTGCACGCACAATTGAATTGCAGGTTAAGGGCCAGTTCGATTCCGCCTTTTCAGGGCATATTGTCAAAATAAGCCATAAAAGATGTAAAGAAGCCATTTTTGAGTTATGGGCTTGGGATTAACTAATTTCTCTTTGGAGGGGGGTGTTTCGGGTAGAACCTCACTAAAAATGGAAGGGAAGGGGAATAGTGAAATGACTCTGTTGTCTGCCTATATTACACTCAAAATGCAACTGCTGATGCCCGTGTTACACTTGACCATCAAGTAAAAACAAACACGCAAGCATTCATTGCCCTGCCCACTTGCATCTCCTCTCCCCTTTCCCTCTACCTCGATCCCCTGCCTGCAGCACTAGGGTTCCTCCAGCGAGCCGTCGCCACTGGTCCCATCTGGCCTGGTCCTCGACGATGCTATGTCCAGCTAGGCTACATGGCCGACGAGTAGGGGCAAATCTCCCTGGCTGCTCCTCCCTCTGGCACCGCCCCTTATTCTCATGGTCTCCAGCAGCTGCTCCACTGTGGTTCGTCCAACGCACTACTCCGGCGGGCGCTGCACAACTATGGTTGATGCCACACTGCAGCAGAAGGCACCTTGTCCCCCCTGCCCTTCTCCCAGGCCATGGCCTTGAGGTGCTGTTGAAGGATGATCTCATCCAACAAGGTGAGGATCTCCTCTGATTTTTTACCAAATTTTCATTCTGATCCACTATACGATGAATTGCTATGAGCTGCTTCTGCTGCTGCTATATGATGCATTGCTATGAGCTGCTCCTGCTGCTATATGATGAATTGCTATGAGCTGCTGCTGCTGTATGATGCGTTGCTATGAGCTGCTGCTGCTATATGATGAATTGCTATGAGCTGCTGATGCTGCTATATGATGAGTTGCTACAAGCTGCTCCTGCTGCTACTATATGATAAATTGCTATGAGCTGCTCCTGCTGCTGCTATATGATGAATTGCTATGAGCTGCTCCTGCTGCTGCTATATGATGAATTGCTATGAGCTGCTACTGGTATATGATGAATTGCAGACTGGTATATGATGCTTTTAGGTGGTGCTGCTATATGATAATAACCAGCCACTTGGACCATCGAATTTCAATAAATAATTGTTCTTCATTTAAACGTGGGTCATGCGTTCTTCATTTAAATTAGGCAATGGGATCTCTATGGAAAACATTGACCAAAGTAGATTGTGCCAAGTAGATGGTATCTTTGTAGTTGCTTTTTGAGCAAATAGTGATGGTCTGTTTTCCTATCATATTAATTACTGCACTGGGTTCAATTTGTGATGTTTGCAAGTCAAATTAATTTCCATATGGGCAGCAAAATGAAAAATATATAATGCAATCTAGACTTTCCACTGATCATACCAAAGATAAGCTGAAAACGCAATGAAAAGAACTGGTTGGCATATTACATGGAGCTTATATTCACATGTGCTTATTTTCTTAGGATAACTCGTAATAACTGTCCCTAAGAAACTTGGCTAATAGAACTGGCATACAAATAACATGTCACGATGATTGCAATGGAGGAGTGACGTACCATAGCACACTGTATAGGCTCACCGCTGCCTCTCCTTTTTTTGCGATGTTCCACGAAATTGCCACATACATGTTGTACTTTTTCATTGTGTAACCCTATCTGCAAGTTGACACGGCTAATTTCAGACATCTCTACATGATACTACCAATTAACGACCACCAATTAATGATTGTGTGTGTACCATAAACTAGCCATGACTCTGTATGCTGGACTAGCAGGCACTCTAAGGGAGCCTAATGTAGTGCACTGGAATTCCTACATGCCACCTACGATTTTGTGTAATGTACTGCCCCTGTTCCTAAATATATGTCTTTGTAGAGATTCCAGTATGGACCACATACAGATGTATATAGATGCATTTTCGAGTGTAGATTCACTCATTTTGCTCCGTATGTAGCCTATAGTGGAATCTCTAAAAGACTTATATTTAGGAACGGAGGTACGAGGTAGTATCATGTATGACATCTACATATCTAATTTAGCAGCGAGTAGTAGAAATCATTGTCTGCACAAAGGGATTACTGGTCAAAAATCCTAGCAAAGCACGCTGGCAGGCACAGAACAATACAATAGAGAGAGACGCGCTTACAAGATCATAGCAATGCCTCAGTCCAGGATCTTGGTTGGCCAAGCTGTTAGATCCAGAAGAAACATCGTGCTTGTAGTTTTTGCCAGCTGCATAATAGGTAACAACGACTGGTTAGTATATTTGAAGTACATCGGGCAGGTGATGCTGGACGGGTTTAAAGGTGACAAGTACCTACGCCGTGGCGGGTGCTTGGCATCTCTCCAGACGGTGGGAATCAGGTTAGAAACGTCGAGGGTGATGACGTTGCGCTGGCTGTCGGGGTCCGGTAAGGAGATCTAGAACCGTCGAGTAGGGTGTTTGTGGAGCGGCTCCGGTAGGGTGGACTACGGTGTGGGCGAAGCAGATCTGTGGTCATGGACGAGGGCGTAGGTGAAGCTGCTCCGGTGGTTGGGTTAAGGATGGTGTCGATGACGTGGATCTATGGCTGTGGACGAGGCGTCGGAAGCTGCTTTGGTGGTTGGGTTAAGGATGGTGTCGACGATGCGGATCTGCAGCCGTGGACAGGGCGTCAAAAGCTGCTCCGGTGGTTGGGTTAAGGGTGGTGTCGACGATGCGGATCTGCGGCCGTGGACAGAAGCTGCTCCGATAGGTTGGATGAGGGTGCGAGGAAGCGGATCTGAGGCCGTGGACTTGTGAGTTGGCAAAGCGGCCCCGGTAGGGTTGAGAATGGTATAGGCGAAGCTACTCCGGTAGGGTTGATGATGGTGTCGACGAAGTGGCTCTGGTAGGGTTGAGGAAGGTGTCGGCGAAGCGGCTCCGGTAAGGTTGAGGAAGGTGTCGGTGAAGAGGATCCGAGGCCGTCGATGGGGGCTTCGGTGGGGTGGCTCCGGGGGGTGTGGACGAAGCGTCTCCGGTGGGGAGTATGAATGAGCCGCTGCAGATGCGCGGCGGTTGACGAGAGTACCGGCGAAGCAGATCCGGAGCCGTGGACAAGGCCGACACTGAATGGGCTATGGTATAGTGGTGGATGAGCAGTCTACTTGTTTCTAGGGGAGGTGGGAGGGGTAGATGCGGCCGCAGAAGCAGATCCGGTGAGGTGGACGCCGCTGGCAGTGAATGGGCTATGGTACGCCAGTGGATGAGCAGTCTAGGGTTTCGAGAGGGGAGGGAGAAAGGGCGATGAAGTACGGACGCGCATGATGTAAGATGCTCTGGTGCTGTGGAGTTAGTCATTTTTGCGGGAGGGGGAGAGGAAATGGGGGTGCCGTGTAGTGGGGGGAACCGGAAGTTACCAAAGTAGCCCCGACCTATCATGTAGATGAGGGCGGTATTGTAATTGTTGGTCTCCGTGCACCAAGGACAAAAGGGGGATTTCGCATGCTAAAGACTAAGGTGGCGGAAATTTTAGAAGGAGGCGGGAGATTTTGCCGCCCGCGGGATCGTTCGTATCCAGTTTCAACTAAGTTTGGACCGTGCTAGCGGGAAGGTCAAGCTAGACTGTGTACACGGGGCATGCGTCAGCAGTTAGTAACTGGTGTGAAGTCCACCCCAGAAAAAAAGACAATAACTCGGGATGATGCACCGATAACTTGGACGTTCACACGGGCGCGGCCAATCATACGGGTGTAGTGGCGCGTTCACAAAAAAGGGATTAAACGCTCAGCCTATGTATTTCTCGTGTAAATAGATAATTTAGTGCCATTGGTTATTTACTTTAAACATAATGCATTGATGTGTTAGTGTAGAGGCGCACAAAAAGAAATGGATATTGTAGTTAGCTACTTAAAAGTGTTACCTCATATGATTACATAGCCTCCATTTCATAAATTGCGTACCCGTTGAATTCATATATGAATATTACATATATTACTTCAAAATATAAACTTAAATCATCTAAGACTAATGAATTTGAATGCAATAGTAACAATGGTGCATGTGCATGATAGCTACATTGGTTGTTTGAAGAAACATCACTGTAACTTTGGCATGCACAAATGAAAAGGTTTATTTAAATAGAAAAAAGTTTGATATGTGAGTGTCCAATCTTTACAGCGTTGAATCGATATTGTACCTTTGGCCACGATACCAAGTAGATATTGACTTATGTTCAAGCGATGCATGTCCACGATCGCTAGATAGTGATACATGAATGAATTGTGCAATCTCTCTCACACACATACATATCTCATTTCCCTGTGGGCATCAGAACCATACACACGCACTTCATGTATTTCTCTCCCTCCGTCAGGGTTAAATTCGTCTTTCTACCCCGTCCTACAAGTCTTTCACACAGAAACACACACGCTCTCTATATCTAACACGCCCACCCCTTTAGTTCCGCCCACCCGCAGCCACTAATGTCTCAAAGTATAATAATGTCTCTCACACATATGCTATCTACCTATCCCTTAATATAGCTAGATATGTGTCACACAAACTCCTTCTCCCTACTAGCAAGATGCCCATGCGTTTCACGGAACATCAAGATGCATTTGTATGAGAAGTTTATCTTGTGGGAGAAAAGGATGAATGAGGGAATGCCTTATTTGCAAATGCGGAGAGGGGTGTGGGTATCTTTATGCAAAATTCCCATATTTTCCTTCCTGTCCGTCGGATATAAATTGGATGGCCTATATTGCAGGATGGCAGGAACACCATCATCATCAACTCTGTTTTTTATAAGAGTAGAGATATGTGAGTGTCACTGCCCCCCCCCCCACACTTCCCAACACTGAAGGAGTAGGGTGACACTCGATCTTGATACTAATCTATCGATTGGCTTCTCTCTCAAACATACACACACACACTACCCGGCACCGAAGGAGTAGGGTGACACCTCGATCTTGATACTAATCTATCGACTGGATTCTCTCTCA
>NC_057804.1:294569624-294585483 GCF_018294505.1 Triticum aestivum | reverse complement strand
ACAATGACAGCAGAAGGGTGACAACTCGATCTGATCATAATCTGTCAATTGGTTTCTCTCTCAAACATTGTGTCTCTGTGCCTCGCTCGGTAGCCCCCTCGATATGTAGACTTCTCGTGCACGCACAGGTGTAGTGATGATGACGCTGAACCCAGTGTGCCTTGTTTTTACTGGCCTAACAAGGCAACCTTTTCTTTGTTACTACTAGTGAATCTGAAATCATTCGGGGCAGACATAAAATATATCACTTCAACCCAATTATCGCAACAACTATTTTAAAAGAAATTAGCTAGCTGCCCGTGCGTTGCACGGAACATCAAGATGCATTTGTATGAGTAGTTTATCTTGTGAGAGAAAAGGCTGAACAAGGGAAGGCCTTATTTGTGAACGTGGAGAGACGTGTGGGTATATTTTTGCAAAATTGCCATCGTTTCTTTCCTATCCATTAGATATAAATCTGACGGCCTATATTGCAGGATGGCACGCACACCATCGTCACCAACTCTGTTTTCTACTCCCTCCGTCCGAAAATACTTGTCATCAAAATGGATAAAAATAGATGTATCTAAAACTAAAATATGTCTAGATACATTCCCTTTTATCCATTTTGATGACAAGTATTTCTGGACGGAGGGAGTATTTGTCTTTTTAGAGATTTAAACAAGTGACTATGACCGGACCTTACCAACATACTCAAAAAAGTAGTCCATAATTTTGATGTTACCTTCTTTTCTTAGCGGTGCAGTGCCATCTGGATACCTCATAAATAAATCAAGGACAAATATGACCCCTTCCTGAAAAGACATACATAGCAAAATGAGTGAATCTACACTCTAACATATGTCTACATACACATCCGTATGTGGTAGTCCATTTGAAATCTGAAAAAGACAAATATTTAGGAATGAATGGAGTATATATAAGAGCAGACATGGAGATATATCTCCAGCATGGTCTACAACAAAAATGTGCTGGGCTGGTTAGCGCCGGATGCTCGCAACGTGATGAAATGAGTTCGAATCCTGTCTTTTAACTTTAGATTTTTATATTATATATTACTCTACTTATTTAATATATACTTCTTTCGCTACTATACTGACAATGGAACCCACAGAGTACTTAGAATATTAAGGATGGAGTTGTTTATTTTTAACTTTCTGTACGAAGCTGTAGCCACCCTGCAAGTCACGTGTACACTGTACATGCAATTAACATTTTATAGAGGGACAATCATACATGCAATTAACTCAAATGGATTGGATGTCACTCTATTATTTCCAGCATCAAGAGCATCTCCAACGGCAGCCGGCAAATTTCCTCCCGCTTCCTTCCGCGGAGGACGACATTAAACGCCAGCGGCATACATTTTTACAACTCTAACCAACCAGATGAAATTTGTGCAAACACGGACTGATTTCATATAAGCATGAAGGATTTCATATAAAAAAGCCGGATCTTCATATAAACATGATGGATTTCATTACATTTACATGAACTAAGAGGTGCCAATCCGGCTCTCTTGTATAATTAATACTCCCTCCGTCCGGAAATACTTGTCCTAGAAATGGATATATCTAGACTTATTTTAGTTCTAAATGGACGCCTGCTGATCCCTTTGTCTTCCTCATGTCCGTCAGACACTTGCGGGGTTGACGAAGGTCCTCGGAAGAGACGAAGCAGCAAAGAAACCACCTGAATCCGCGGTCGTCGCCTCGGTGGTAGC
Organism: Triticum aestivum; assembly: GCF_018294505.1. Classification (NCBI taxonomy): domain Eukaryota; kingdom Viridiplantae; phylum Streptophyta; class Magnoliopsida; order Poales; family Poaceae; genus Triticum; species Triticum aestivum. The sequence continues at coordinate 294,583,760 of NC_057804.1, read as the reverse complement.
CTTCATGGGTCCCAAGTGGCGGCGGCCTCCCGTGTTCTACTTCTCCTCGATGATGGCGGCGGACACAGAGAAGCTGGCCACTGACTCATCGCTCTCCACGCACCCGGCTTTCGTCTCTGCCTGCATGGCGCTGCCGCAGGCACGGGAGGCGTGCCCACAGACACAGGAGGCACGGCCAACACAGACACTGGTGGCACGATACGACGCGATAGTGATGGCTCTTGTACCGGTGTGCTCGCCGTCGTGCCGGCGTGGAAAAACTCGCCACTCCTCATCGAGCTGAACTGGAGCTGCGAGTTACTGAACCACGTGCCTGCTTGGGGCGGCAACTGGCTCCGTCGGGCCAAGTGAGCTTGGTGAAGCACCGAGCAGCCTCGCCCGTATCTGGAGGGCTCTGCGGGCCACCCAGCCGGGTAATATGCCGGAGAACGGCTCATCGGAAGCCATCGAATGGGTGGAGAAAATGGTGAAGGAGGAGATGGGGGAGCGGTGGAGGGGTGCGATTCTTGCCTGCTGTCTGTCTGGCCTCGTGTAATTAGAGGGCAGACGATAGGAGCTTGGCCGACATCTGGCCTCGTTTAAACTGAGGGCGGACGGGAGGAGCTCGGTCGGTGTTGCATTTAATTCCGGACCGCTCATGAACAGACGTGTGGCCGGAGTAGGATTCTCAGTTTGCATGCGGGTTTAACGGAGGCATTTAATGGAGGCACCGGGCATGCAGCGGGTGGCGCAGTACTATTCGATTTGACAGCATTAATGAGCCGTCAAATCACAAAGGCCTTCTCCTCTCGTGAATCCGACCGAGCTAGACTGCCCCGCTCTCTAGCCTTTTAAAAAATGTATATACTCCACTTTTGTACAGTAGTACTACCTCCGTCCTGGTTTATTGGTCCCCTTTGTATTTTGTGCCAAAGTTTGACCAAAGATTTAACTAATAAAATGTTAATGCATGTCAATAAAAATTATGCAGTTGGATTAACTCTCACGTGTTTACTAGTATTTGGTTTTCATAAGATGACTTAATACTCACCTAGACGGAGGGAGTATTCGATTTGACAGCGGGCAGTGCAGTTCCCAATACGGCTTTAATGCAGACGAGGGAGGGAGTAACGGTTCCCTATATGTTGAACGGCCAGTGCATCCTCCTTCAAGTAATGCATGAGGGAAGTAATGGGAGGAGGTCCGGGAAAAGAGGTTGCACAATGTGAATGCAACACAGTTTTCCCTCATTGCCCTCATATAAAGGCGCCCCTCCATTCCAATGCATCTACCACATCATACGCACCTAAGCATTTGCCTAAGCACCTACACTAAGCGAAAAAGATCTTACTCCAGACCCATGGCGGCGATGCGCGTGAGCGGCCAGCGGCTGCGCCAGATGGTCCATAACGCCGGCCTGCGGCATGGCGCCGAGGATCTTCTCCAGATGGTGTTGGAGACCGGCTGGTGGATGGCCGCCGTCGATGCCAACTACGACTCTCAGTTGTACCAGATGATCATTGCCACTAGCAACAAGTTCACCGTCCTCAAGAAGCTCGCGGACGACATCGCCGTACTCCTCCAGCCCGCGCGCCCGGGCTCCTCATTGCCTGCCACCCTAATCGGCCTCCATGGCCGGAACCTCTTTCAAGCACTGGTGGCCCTGCAACTGCCCGCCGACGCCACAAAGAATGTCCACCTGGAGGTCGCGCTCGCCGCGAGGCGCCTCGCCCTGCAAGAATTCGTCGACCTACACATCCACACATACGAGCAAATCGTGTACATAGGTATCTACAAGGCCAGTGAGGACGCTATGACGTTGGCCTTCCTCAACCGGCTGGAAGCCTTGGATGCCTTTATTGAGAAGCACCTCGACCTCGCCACAAAAGCCGCCGCTCCTTAGCCGCTGGTCGGTGGCCCGGCGCACTAAGTTGAGGAGGAGGAGGTCGTACGTTCGTGGATCCATCTTTCTTCTTGCCTTCTGTAACCACCACTGCGATCGCATCATCGTGGCCTTAATTCTATTGTGCTGTTGCATTCTCGTTCCAGTCAATACCGACATGTGCGATCCCTTTGCTTAATTATATGCATCACTGTAACTAGTACTCCATCCGTCAATTTATAAGTTGTGCTTACCTTTTCCATCAACTTCGTGCAACGCGCGGGCATCTTGCTAGAAACACTAGAATATGTCTATATAATCCGTATATGATAGTCCATTTGAAATCTCAAAAAAGACAAATATTTAGGTATGGAGGGAGTAATATATTAGGAGTATATCAAAACAATAGTGATTTCTTTCAAGTTTGTGAACAAATACTACTATTCTACTACGTTGGATCCGTCGCAACGCACGGGCGCATTGCTAGTAAAAGGAAAAGGCATGCAGCGTTCGCGTCGCACCCTGATACGCCCGGGAATCGGGAGTACAACACGGCCCGTCTGGCACGACACATAGCTTAGGGAAGGCGTGTTGCCTGCCTAGCATTTTCACTTTCATGTGGAACTGCCGTTGAGCAAACCGACACCCCACCCGTCGTCGGGTTGGAAAACAGAAACAAGGGGAAGATCTAGCTGTAGCACGGAAGCCAAGAAATTTTGTGTCAGACGGGGCTCGTTGATAGAGTAGGAGCATTCCGTACTAGTACTACTCCTACTAGTACTACTAAGTTTGTACTCCTAATACTATATTACTAGTACTACCACTATACAACTAGTAGATACGTGCACGACACAACATCGTATGAACAAAAAATGGGAAGATCTTGTTTTGGGTGATTTATCTTTTCTTCAATCAATGTAGTATGAATAATATGATGTGGTGGGGCACCCATGAAGCTTATGTGGCTTAGTTGCATGGCTACGGAAGGTTAGAGAAAAATAAATAGATAATGTGTTTAGAGTGCACTCCACTAAATAGATATACTTTGGATCCATTGCAACGGACCGGCACATCTATATCTATACCCCCTATATAGTGTGTGAAAAACTTTGAAAGTTGGTCGTTGGATGAAGCAAATCTGACGGTACAAAGATGCCAAATCCGAGCACTACTGGCCATTGGATATCATCCACCAGATTCTGCCACATGTATAATCTATAAGACTCCATGGTTGAACTTAATTCATGAGTAACTTTGCCACAACTAAGCTTAGGCAAAGTTATTAAGTTCTTCAAAATGAGAGCCACAAGTTGGCAAGCCTAAGGGAATCTTACCACATTTTTGTGTGTATGTCATGTGGGGCCTTAGTTTGGCTTGCCTAAGGTGTGGCTTGAACCAAACACTCACCTAAGTTAATCAAACTTGCCTAACCTTACATTCCACCAGATTTTGCCACATGTTAGAATCCAGAAAACTCCACATGTAGAAGCAAAATGCACAAACCACCAGAATCTCATGCGTGCAATGCACATGTACCTTACTAGTACTAGTTGTTAGTAGTAAGAAACAAATTCCAGTTTTGGCATGAGCTCATACTGCGGGAGCAGCACAAGGCCTGCCGCAGGAGTTACATTTCCCTCTCGTGGCCCACGGGACCGAACTTCAGTGGCTTAGTGCCTGGCCTATGAGTCAATGACATGCGGACATTAAATGCGGCTGGCCCACATGTCATTCTCATGGTGGTGGCGTGGTTCGGGACTCACTCGTTCGAGATGAACCGGCCGGTGGTGGCGTGGCCGTGGCGAGGGTACCACAGTTGGGCATCGGGGCATTACGAGGCGTAGATGGCCACACCAGCGGGTACTACCTGTAGTACATAAGTACTCCAGCTGAGGATTGATGCCCGGGACGAAGTGTGGCACAGTCGCTGGATGAAAATTCGATGGTGCGGGAGTATGGATCGGAGCATAGCAGCGGAGCAGGCAAACCGCGTCCAATCGGGTGTGTCTGTGGTAGAAAGTTGATGGTCGCCGCAATTCAGCTGGCCCGCATGTCATGCTCACAAAGGCAGAGGAGCGGTGGGGCCGAGAGGGATGAGGGGCACGAACAATCCTACCATTCTGTCACTGACATGTGGGACCCATAAGCATGGGTCCCACCTTTCAGCGAAGGAAAGGTAGGGCAAGGCAGTGATAGCCACATCAGAGGATCCATGTCCACGTCGGGGGACATCGTGCCGTGGGTTGGAGTGGCGTCGTGGGAATCGCGTGTGGGTGTGGCAGTGGTAGAAACAAGAAACATGATGGTCGCTGTGGTTCAACTTCCATGGACAAGCTGTCGTGTCTGCTGACACATGTATATCAAAACTAGAGTGTTTATATTTAAAGAACGTGAACAAGTATTATTCTACTAGTTTGGATCCATTGCAACGCACAGGCCAGCACATTGGTAGTACTAGTGTCCATCTCTATCTCTAGAGGCCTTCCCTTGTTCATCCTTTTCTCTCACAAGATAAACTACTCATACAAATGCATCTTGATGTTCCGTGGAACGCACGAGGATGTTTCCTTGGGGGTCTCTCCAGCGCGGCGTGGCCGTAGTTGCAAGTTGACACCCCTTGAGATGCCGACGTTGAGGGGCACTCGGATTTCCTCCGATGAGCAGGTAAGATGAGTTTGATCATGTAGTAAATGCATTCTAAAGACTACTTCCGTGTCAATTTCCTAATTCTCCCCCTTCCCACTATTTCACAGGCTAGGCTCAGTGTGAGTGGAGATTGGCTTGCATATGTACGGGAGGGTACCAACATCAATTTGCACAACATTTACAACGGTGACACCGTTCCCGTAGAACCTTTCTCCAACATTGGGATCAGCCATGCAACGGGCCACCGCATGAATTGGTACGATGGAACCACGGTGAGATTGAATAAAAGATAGCATGGACCTTGCACATGGCGGTCAAAGGAGGACCATGCTGTCTGTGGACGATTTGTTGCCGTACGAGTAGGAAGACGATGTGCTCCTTTCTAACCGCATCTTCGGGTGACAAACCAGGGGACTTATTTTGTATGGGACACATCCTACGATATACTCCCTCTCTCCCAGTTTATTTGTTTTGAATCTTTTCGGTTTATAAGTTTCAAATTCAAATTTAGAGCTCCCCATCACATGTTGAGATTACAATGTCCATTAAATCGTTGCATGCATGTATAGTAAAGAAACAAATCTCGAGTTTGGCACGAGTTTGTGCAGTGGGAGCACCACAAGCCCTGGAGCAGGAGTTACATTTCCCTCTCAGGGCCGCCGGGACTGAGCTTCAGCACCTTACTACACCTACCTTTGAGTCAATAACATGTGGACCCGATAGGTGACTGGTCCACATGTAATGCTCCCGAAGGCAGAGGGGCAGTGGGGCCAAGAAGGGTGAGCCACAGGTCAGGGGATGTGTGGTTTCATGAGTTCGAGTGGCGTCGTGGGAATCGCGGGTGGCTATGGTAGAAACTTGATGCTCATCGCATTTTAGGTGGCCCACATGTCATGCACACAAAGGCAGAGGGGCGGTGCGGCCGAGAGGGGTGAGGCGCACGTCGGGGGGCGTGGTGCCATGGGTTGGAGAGGCGTCGTGGGAATCGCGAGATGAAACGTGATGGTCGCCGTAGTTGAACTTCCATGGACAATCTGCCATGTCTACGGACACATGCACTGCATACCGATCACTGGAAGGAGTAGCAGAGAAAGCTATATATGCGGCTAAATAGTTCCTTATAGTCAAGCGGACCCACGCTACTACTCTGTTCCAAAGACATGCACACCATCAAAATAGTCCATCTATATCAATATACACCGAGAGGGAATAATTTTTTTTATAAGAGAGGAAATAGTTCATCCATCCATAATGCCCTCCTGCGGGTGCAGCGTTTTCTTCTTCTTCTTCTTCTTCTTCTTCTTCTTCTTCTTCTTCTCATTCTCTGTGGGAGACGGCTTCGCAACAAGCTCTTTGGACCTTGCAGCTATCACTCACACGGGCATCGAGGGCAGCATATTTTATTCGCTCGTATGTCAAGGGATAATTCTCCCATCCAGACGACCTTAATGCCACCGTCTCGTCACCCTTCTGAAGATTTGTACCGAGCACAAAATTTGCTACGTCGAATAGGGATGGTGTCTGTTTGGCACAATCTTCTACAGGAATTTTGATTCTGGTTTGTAGGTCAGCGATTGTTTTCAAATCAAGGTTGTATGGCTCCAGCTTCTGTTTGTCCCCTTCGATGGCTGCTCCACAGAAGTATACGTCCTCCCGAGACAAGAAATCGTGAAGCTCACCTCGTATGGAGGGCGAGTGTATGATGTGGTACACCAAAACATCATCTTCGAGGCACAGCTGAAGGACGGCGGCGTGCTGGATCTTCCCAGGGGCATGCTCCGTGTACTCTGCGTCGAGATCGATGACCCTCGTCTCTACCTTTTCGAGCGAGTTGGATACATTGTTGATCCACTTCCGAACAACCCTTGGGTTGACGGTGATGGTGGCAACTATGCGCATCGAGCCTTCGACGAGGACATGTTGGACGCTAAAAACCTGCATCTCGATCGCTTTCGCAATTTGGAACCGCTGGAACGGAGGGCTATGGCTTGGAGAATTGGGATTAGATGGCTAGTCTAACTCAAGTAGTAGATGATTATTTAAAGAGGTTAAAACAATGTGAACGCAGTGGGGTTTGGATGCAAATGAAGACGAAGGGGAGGTGAAGAAGCCGAGGCGAATCGGTTCCCGATGGAGAAGTAAATGGGAGAAGTGGCGTGCAGGCAGTTGATTAGTTGGCTAGGTAGACTAAATGAAAAGGCTATGCGGGTAGACTAAGGAGTCGTACCTGTTCGTGTACGTGCCCATCCTTCCTGATAGGTGGGACCTATGCAAACAGATAAAAAAATGTGTCGTAGCTTTTTTTTGAGCGCGTGAGTGGGAGACACAACATTCTCTGGTTAAGGAATACTCCCTCCGTTTAGGTGAGTATAAGTCACCTTATGAAAATCAGGTTTTCCAAAAAACATTTAGGCGTGGAGCATTAACTACCTGCTCGATCCCCTCCCAACCTCGTTAGCCAGCATTCTCTTCCTCTACTGCCGCGTTCTACCTTTCCATTTTTCCTCTTCTCAAGTGTGCAACGATCTGCATGCCGTCCTTAATGCACCAGAACGACCACTGCATGCATCACGGCAGGGCATTGATTGGACATGCACGAGAATTTGGTTCTGCTCGCAATATGGATGATACCTGAACGATGAAGTGAACAAGCATGCTAGCACGGGAGACCTATTTCCTCTATACAATAATGGAGTACTCACGTTCCTACTACTACTAGTAGTAGTAGTACAACTGTGGTACACTTGATGGTCAAAATACTATTCATCCGGTCCACACAGTGAAGTGACAACACCCTGCGCCTGACACTAGTCCAGGCGAGGCGGCGTGTTTGGGTTACCAAAGTCAGCCTCACCCTGTGCACTGTGCAGTCTGTCACCGCCGCTGTACAGCACATTGGCGCCTCGCCTCGTCTCCCTCTCCACTCCCATAGCACCACTCCATCTCCATCTCCTTCTCCGTCTCCGTCTCCGTCTCCGTCTCCATCTCACTGTAACCCCGTGTATCGTCGCCTCACTCGCCTCCCCCAGTACCACTATTCCCTCGCTAGCCGCTCCAGCACCGACATCCTTCTCCCCCGTAAATCAAGCCCCCTTCCAAACTCCACCATGGCCGAACACGAACCGCGCAACATCCATATGAGCCACGATTGGAGCAATCTCCCCAGTGACATCCTCGAACTCTGTTGTTCGTGTATGGATATGTTGACCGCCCTGCGGCTGGCTGCATGCTCGAGGGACATGCACAGGGCCATCGTTGAAGCGAGGCCTAAGCTTTTCAAGACACCCTGCTTGCTGCTATCTGGTCTTGCGAGATTGGCTCACCATGATACAGAGGCGTGCATGCTGCCCCTCGACTTCAATCCGATCTCCATTAGCCGAAACTTCTTTGCAGGTATGTAGTGTGTCGCCGTACATCATTTCCCTCGACATCGATCCGATCACCATAGCCCGAAACTACTTGGCAGGTATGTACTGGGTCGGCATGAACTCCCACTGGATGGCTGCCTTCAGAGAAGACGGTAAAAAGTTGGTGCTCATGAACTTCCAGACCTCCCACGAGGTTATCCTTCCTCCGTTGGATTATATAGAGTATTACCATCACGGTCCAAGTCATCTAGATTACTATGTCAGTTGGAGGGACCTTGTTTTGCAGAAGATTGTAATCTGCCAAGTACCCACATGACATGCGAATTACGCAGACTTCAAGCTAATTGCCTTGTTCGACCGCGGACTTGCCTATCTTTACGCCGATGCCTTTTTTAGCTGGAGACAACTCGGCTTGTAGTGGATCATCGTCAAAGTTGATACACACTTCTGTGATGCTATTGAACACAATGGCATCATCTACGCGATCGACAAAGCAGATGGCACCATGTATTGCTAGGACGATGCATGTGAGTTGTTTCTGTCTCATGTTAATGATGACGCCATGACACTGTTTGAACTTTTTGTGATGATTGGCATATCCCTGTTTGAGCAGAATTTGAGTAGAACTATGGCAATATATTAGAGATGCCGTAAGTCAGCTATATTTGGAATGAGTTAATTCATGCGATTGTGACCATGTCATTACAACCAATTGGTACCCTGAATAATCAAACGGTTAGGAATATATGGATATTATCCTTATTTTACAGTAATCTATATACTACTACTAAATATGAGTGTGTATCAATGGCCATGTTAGTTTCCTCATTTTCATGATGTAGAAACATGCACCACACTGTTGGTTTCATCTAACCATACATTAGGGAAGTATATGTGCATATGGAGAACTCTATATTTGGAAGTAGTGAAATCCTGCAATGCTTACCATGTGTACATACCTATATTCGCCCTTCAGCAATCAATGGCTAGAATAATAACCTCACAAATTTTTTGCACATAGAACACGAGTATATAACAATGCATGTTCTGTTAGTTACCTTGAAGAATTTGTTTGTGAGGACAGAACATGATTACATAACATGCATGACATGGTAGTTTCTTGTGAAGAATCGATTGCGAGATAACATGAGTATAACCATGCATGGCACTTCTATATTTTTGAACCCAGTATACATTTCCCTGTATTTTCCTCCCAGATCCAATAGGGACATATCAATGCTGTTTCTTGCATTATGCTACTCATACTCTGAACAATGCTGGTCTTACATTAACAACGCCTGTCCTTTTTGATATGATGAAGTGTCCCTACAGTTACTGCCCTTTGTAATTACACCACCTTTGCCAACAACAGGGAAGCACAACTGGTTCCTCGCTCGATCAGAGGACGACAAAAGACTGATGATCATTCGGACACATGAGCCGGAAAAGTTATATTGCAAAAACCCCACTGTATACAAGCACCGTGTAATACGTGAGTATCCGGACAGTGGCTATTACGTCTATGAGCAGGATACCAGCTTGCTGGTGCCTTTAGGATTTTTTAGTTGGAGGCGGGTAAGCAGCCTTGGTTCACACTCTCTATTTCTCGGACTCAATTATTTGATTAACCAGGAGATCACCATTGGCAAGGACCTTGATGGCAGAGAGGCTCTGTTTGCTATGGAAAACTGTGTCTACACGGCGATCCCTAGGAGTTCAGGAGCAAACTCCCTTGATTGTCAACGATACAACCTGCAGCCAAAAGAAGGTGAGAATGACAAAGGCATCCGGATTAACTTTGATCCTTGGATGTCTCAATTACGACAGGCAGTGATGTGGTTCAAGCCTTCAGGTTGATAGGTAATTGGGCTGTTGCATAGAAAGGGTGGAGTACTCGTGTCTCTGGATCACTGGTCGCTGAAGCGGGGCTGCAAATTATGATGGTGTTGGATCATCTCTTCGAATGACTTTGTTGTCTTTGCTGCTGGTTCTGGATGGGTAGTTCTTTCTTTTGTTATGCATATTCCTTGTCATTTGGTCATCCTCGTCTATGTCACTCTTTCTATGTAATAGTTGCTTCTATTTAGAATGTCATTCTCGTCTGGATCACTAGAGTCTGAGCGCTGCAAATGGGTACGTTTTGGTGGTGTAGCAAGACTTCTTATGAACTATCATGTCTTGCTGTTTATGTCAGTAGTAGTCACTAGTTAGTGTTTGAATGTTGTATATATCGTTGTTTCGAACTGTTTATTGTCTCGAACTACTGGTTGGCTAAATGAGGGCATCACCATTCTCCAGTGTTCAGAGTATATCTCCTTTTTCAAGTTATATAATTTGAGCTCACTGTCTTTTTGATGATGTACACTTGTTTGGGCCAGTGAGGTGTCGTTGAATATGGGCCGAGTAGTAACGTAATGCCAAACAGGTCAATTACGACTCTCGGGCTGGGCTCTCAAAAGATCCGGAAAAAAGGCCGGACTCTCCAAAAAAGGAACAATAAGGACTCTTAGGCCAACATGTGGGCGCCACCAGTGTTTTCGTGCGCTTGCGCGCCGAGAGCATATTGGCGCGTGCTCGAAATTCATGCTACCTTTTCATCCCCAGTCTCCCGCCCCTCCCCCACCTCTGGAATCTCGATTCCTACTCCAGTTCCCCCAAATCCCCCTCCTGTACTCCCTATACTCAAGCACACTATCATGTCGCCAGTCAACGCGGATCTCCAAGCCGGAGATCCTGAGGTCCGTCCTGCCTTCGGTCGCTGCGTGCTCTCGCTCAACAGTGGCATGGTGGCGCTTGACGACCAGTTTGCCGGCAAAGTGCTGATGGTAACCATCAACGGTGACCGGCCTCCCGTCTCGCCGGACAACCTTGTCAAAGCTCTTGGCATTGCGCACAACATCCTAATAAGTGACTTGCTCGTCGAAGTCTGTCCGCCACCGGCTGATTTCTTTGTCAGGTTCCGGACAACTTTCGACTGCAGTCGTGTGTTCGAATCTTCCCGGCGTTTGTTTTGTGATGGCGCGCTAGTGAGCTTTGATCGGTGGCACCCAGGATGGGGCTTGGTGCCCTCTGAGCTTGAGTTTTTAACAAAGCTTACCTTCAACGGCATGCCTCAACGTGCTTGGAACAGCGAGTCCATGAATGAGCTTATCAACGACCTTGGAGGTGAGCTCGTAAGTATGTTTGTTCCTCCAGACAGCTGGGCTCTGACTGTTATGGCATGGATGAAGAAGACGTCCACCATACCGAAGGTGATTGGTGTTGAGATACCGGTGCAGGAACCGGGGTTGTACTATTCGTCGCCACCAAGGCCGCCGCGGACCACGTTAGGGATGTACTTGTATCGAGTGTTCGTGCATGTCGAAGAAGTGGTCAATCCATCAATCGAAGTCCTGCCACCACCGCTGGTGCCAGGGTCCGTCGACGACGTCTATTACAGGAGTCAACATCAGACTTTCCATGTGTTGCTCGGAACGATGGATGGCACAGGGCCTACTCCATCGCGTGGCGGAGGCCACTGCTTCTTTGGGAGAAGAGGCAGGGCTGGCTTCCTGTATGTGCTCTAATTTGAGGTAACAACTGAATCTTGTCAGATAGTACTAGTTAAATCCGAGCTATGGGTCTGAAGCACTGATATGCCAGTACATTTGATTGTGACCTATTCTAATTTTGTACCTGAACTTTTTTTAGAAAGGGTTGTACGTCAACTTAATGTTCTAGTAGAACTTATTGTGTTGTCTGTTTGTTATCTTTGCACAACATTCAAGATATTTCCCCGTCATGTATAAAGACGATGATCCATTATGTACGACTTCGTTGGTTTCAACATAGCCCTTCCCGTAGCGATCCACTGCTTCCATCTTGATTGTGCCGCCTGCGTGAAATTTTTGTATGCAAGTTCAGTGTGCTATGATGTTCTATATGATTGTGTCAACTATATAAATTTTTACTGAGCATCAGCAATGCATATGGCTGAACTATGTATTTACGAGCATCGACCGATGGGTCTCTTTCTCTATCTCTCTCTCTCTCTCACACACACACACACAAATACACACACACACACACACACGCACACGCACAAGTGGGACCCGTTGAATTATTTATTTGCTCGTGACAACTTTTAATTAGGTTCCACTGTAATCTAACTTTTTTCTTAAGTTATTAATTGAGCTCAGTGACTTCAAAAAGTTGTACAGAAGCCTTGTTTGGGCCTTTCCGGCATCGCTGAATGTGGGCTGAGTAACCATTTTAGGTTGTACTGTACTACACAGGCCTTTTTTTCAACAACAGCAATGCAACTGGGCCGACAGTTGTACACAATATCCGGGTCAACTTATTATCCACCCCGCTCGGCTGCAAAGTTTCCAAGGAGGTATGCATTAGGCTTAACAAGAAAATGGACTTTAAGAAATAATAAATGCGATGTAATTATAATAACTGGGCAATTACTATGCACCAAACACGTAATTAGTTCGAAAAATATATTATTTTTGGAATTTGGAAATTTTAATTTCATTACTTGTTGCACGCACAATATTTCGTTGGATTTTGACGTGATACAACTTTATTTTTAAATTATATTTAACCTGACTAGAAATTTCGGATAAAAATATTTCGGATCCCATCAAAATGTGGGAATTTTTTTTGAATTCTGTTTCGAGCGGTTGTTTGAAATTATTAATCGTTGTCCTAGCTAGAAGTTGGGCTGTACTTTTAACAAACTGTAAATGGGCTGTAGTAAATTCCATTAGAATTGAAAAATGGGTTGTACTTTCTTACAAACCACAAATGGGCTATATGTTCTCTGCCAAATCCGAGTTGTGGGCCTACTAAGCTGACGCGTACCAAGGGCTTTGTCAACTTAGTCAATATAAACGATTCTAGCTGCAGTGATCGTACGATGTCCATCCAATGGCCGTAGTGCTTCTTCAACCTCTCGTCTTCTTGTTCCAGCCGCCCAAAGCAGCGTCGGTCGTGTCGCGTGCTCCTGCCTCGGAGGCCTCACCGCCCCGTACTACTCCCACCGCTGGCCAGGCCATCCCTCTGCTCACCCACACCCCCTGTTATTCTGCGGCAATGGCAGCCTCACACCGCAAACGAACCAGTGAACCCTCGTACTCCTCTCCGTGTCATCCCCTTCCTAGGCCTCGCCGTTGTCCAGTCCACCACCTGGTGCTCTCGGTGCGGCGTGGTCAACGTGGTCAACGACCGACTTCCATAGGAAGAGTACTGTACATGGAGAGGCTGACAGCTGGGTCCAGGCGGCCGCAAGGAAGTACCTCCTTATTACGCACAAAATAATTATTCCTCCACCTGACAGCAGGGACCCACCGGACGTGCCACCTTATTTCGCGAAAAAAGGCGTTTCCCCCAAGACTGCTGGGACCCACCGGACGGGCCAGCGTATTTCATGAAAAAAATGTTCCCCGCGTTGTCAGCTCGGACCCACCGGAAGTGCCTCCTTATTACGCACAAAAAAAATGAATACTCCCCCTGCTAGCTGGGACCCACCATGGTGGGAGGCTGACTTGTGGGCCTACTAAGTTGACTGGGACAGGGGCCTTTGTCAACTTTAGTCAATATGAACGATTCTAGCTCAAGTGACCGTACGATGTCCATCCAACGGCCGTAGTGCTTCTTCAACCTCTGGTCTTCTTGCTCCAGCCGACCAAAGAAGCGCCGGTCGTGCCGCATGCTCCTGACTCCCGTGGCCGGCTGTGCTGCCGCGTAGGCCTCACCGCCCCTACTATTCCCACCGTTGGCCAGGCCCTGTGGCAACGACAGCCTCACACCGCAGCCGAACCAGTGAACCCTCGTACTCCTCTCCGCGCGGGCTTCCACTGCCGCGTCTTCCCTGGCTCCCCGCCGTCCCCTTCCTAGGCGTCGCCGTCGTCCACCGCCCTGGTGCTCTCGGCGCAGCATGGTCAACGTGGTCAAGGAACGACTTCCATCATACATGGACTGTACGTGGAGAGGCTGACAGCTGGATCCACGGCCGTGGCAAGGAAGTGCCTCCTTATTACGCGGAAAATAATGATTCCTCCACCTGACAGCTGGGACCCACCAGACGGGCCACTGTATTTCACGAAACAAACGTTTCCCCTGACTGCTGGGACCCACCAGCTACATCTTCGCATGCAAGGAAGTGCGTCCGGGCAAAAAAACAAAACGATTCGCCCCCCTGACCGCTGGGACCCACCAGCGACACCTTCGCACGCAAGGAAGTGTGTCCGGGCAAAAAAAAACGATTCACCCCCT
>NC_057804.1:294568316-294569473 GCF_018294505.1 Triticum aestivum | reverse complement strand
GCGTCCGGGCAAAAAAAAAAACAATTCGCCCCCCTGACTGCTGGGACCCACCAGCTACATCTTCGCACGCAAGGAAGTGCCTGACAGTCGGGACCCACTTGGTCGAAGCGTACGTAGCGTTGTCATTCTGGTCGCGAACATGTACGTACATATATACTGGTGGATGTAAAGGCGCACACGTGTCGTAGTAGAGGCGCGCACGTAGCATGTACACGTACGTACAGCGGCCAGGGTGCAAGAAAGAAAATACGGCGACGTACGTACATACGGGCTGGGTCTCGAACGCCCACTTGTGCATACATACGGCCAGGGCTCGTGTGCATGGCTGGGTCAGAACAGAGAAACAGAGTCGTCGTCGTGTTCATGGGGAGGCAATGGAATGCGTCGTGTTCATGGGGAGGCAACGTAATGCGTCGTGTTCATCGGGAGGCAACGGAATGCATGGGAGCCAACCGGCTGGGTCGGAACGGAATGCGTGGTCATGTTCATCGGGAGGCCTTGGACGGAATAGGTGATGGAAACGAGGCCTGGCGCACTGCACAACGGAGGAAACGGACCTCCTACGTTCGGAATGGGGTCCTGCTTATCGGGAGTGGTGTGGCGTACCGCAAAATGGAGGAAACGGACCTCCTACGGTCGAAACGGGGGTCCTGTTGATCAGGAGGGGTGTGGCGTACCGCAAAACGGAGGAAACGGACCTCCTACGGTCGAAACGGGGGTCCTGTTGGTCGGGAGGGGTGTGGAGCCGCAAAATGGACGAAACGGACTTGTGTTGGAGCGCTATGGTCGAAACGGGGGTCCTGTTCATCGGGAGGGGTGTGGCGTACCGCAAAACGGGACTCCACGGGATACTGTTCATCTCCACCGTCAACCTCCTCTAGCCTCCACGGGCTACCGTCGACCTCCTCCAGCCTCCACGGGCTCTTGTTCATCCAACCTCCACCGTGCGCTACTCCATCGGCTACTGTTCAACCACCCCTCCACCATCTACTGTTCATCCTGCCCTCCACCTTCCACTGTTCATCCAGCCCACCACACCACAGGGTCATGTTCAACCACCCCTCCACGTCCACCCCTCCACCGTCTACTGTTCATCCAGCCCTCCACACCAAGGGGTCCTATTCATCCAAAGGCAACGCCACTGCTCACTGTTCATC
>NC_057804.1:294557572-294568124 GCF_018294505.1 Triticum aestivum | reverse complement strand
AATGCTCACTCTTCATCCAATCGATCGGCTTCAGTTAGCAGCAGTAGCGAAGCAATCGCTCCATCAGGTTCAGTTAACAGCCATCGATCGATCGCTCGGGTTCAGTAACGCGTAGCCTGCAGTGCAATCGCTCGGGTTCAGTTAGAGCCCAACGCCTCGCTCGGGTTCAGTTAGAGCCAACGCCTTGCACGTGTACGAGAGAAATGCGCATCGCTCGGCCCCCGACTTCCCACCGTAACCTGCAACTCCCCGAAATTTTCCTCCCCCTTGCTTCTACCACTGTTTTTTCCGTCATGGACGGTCCAAAGAATGTCATGCAGCTGCGTCTCCGGCCCGCCCAGGATGAAAAGCCCATTTTTTGTCATGATTTTTTTGTCATAGAAGTAGGAGCCCACCACATCTATGATGATACCGGGTTTTGTCACAATTATCGTCATAGAAGTGTCATATATATGACAGAAAAAATTTCGTTCGACCCAAAATGTCACGGATGTGTCTTTTTTTTGTAGTGTACTCTATTACAAGTGGAGTCCTAGTCTTGCTTCCTTTGTAGGAGAATATTCCTTGTGTTTTCCTCATAAACCGGCCCACCATTAACATAAACCGGCCTTCTGGGCCTTGGGCCTTGTCATCCGTCTGTCCCGCCCGCCGGGTTACCAGTGAGTCATAATGTTCAAGTTGCTTGTAAACCGTCTGGTCAGGGCGGGTCGCCAATGAATCGCCAAGTGTCAACCAGGTTTCAAGTAAACCGCCAAGCCCGGCCGAGTCATATTTCCGGCTGGTTCATACCGCGGGGTATATCCCCGACATTAGCCCCTAGTTTAATTTGGATTTATCCATGTTAAACTGATCTGCAACATAAACAAAAGAACAAATTTATTGGGTTGTGCTCCGGTTTAAATATTCTTATAAACCGGCACTTGATCATCCTTAATTCCTTGTCATTTCTTCCTTCTGAAAAATCCGAGTCAATATACGAGCTTCGTAATCAATTTGCGTGTAGAAAATATTTTGTAAATAAATAATCCACTTGAATCGGCCTACAATGCTCTGACTTGACAAAAATATTGGTCTTTGAAATATTCAACTGACATCCAGTCGGCTTGAAAATGTAGAACTTGCCGGTTTATGATTACCACCATTGTCAGGTTATAAAAACTGATACTTCCGGGTCATGATTGTTGCCAACGCCGGTTCATGATTGTTCCTACGCCGGTTCATGATTGTTGCCAACGCCGGTTCATGATTATTGATGACGCCGGGTTGCAGACACAAGGTCATAATGATTGGTGACTCCGGGTCAGTATGGTTTGCTCAAAATAGTTCTTCGATAATAATATAATACCTGTAGCCCCCAAGTCTTGAGCAGAACAAAGTGATGGCTTAAGACTTGCTTTAATATCAATATTGCCACTTTTTGAAGAAATCCATGTTGTTCATCCCAGTCACTAGTAAAAACTGTATATTCCATATATGTAGCCACCAAGTGCCGGGTTGTCATGCTTGCAGCAACCTGGGACATGTAATTGCCTGATGCTCATAAAAACTTCAACCAGTGTAGCCCCCAAGGGCCGGGTCATTATGCAATAATGAGCAGGGACTTTGTCAATATAATCTTGTAAACTTTGAATAGCAACATGTAGCCCCCAAGGGCCGGCTCAGTAAGATAATATTGAGCTAGGACTTTGATATATACTTCAATGAAAATAACATCATATGATGTAACCCCCATCATGGGGCTTGAATTCACGTTCACAAGGTTAAGAGCCTTGTGCTTTACCAACTGAGAAGGGACTTTGTAAATATAATGGATAAAAAGCTTTGTACCTTAAATTGTTGATAGAGGCAATTGGTAGCCCCCAAGGGCCGACTCATTACAATGTGATGAGTCGGCTCTTCAATATGGTGAGCAAAAAATGACTTTGCATTAGGCCCGAAGTGTCATGGTGCATGCTTGCAGCGACATGAGACTTGTGTATTTGATGTAGTTTCAACTAAAATAATGTAGCCCCCAAGTGCCGGGTCGTAAGCCTGCAGCAACTCGGGACTATTCCTTCAATTGTAGAATAAATCATATCCATTGATAATATGATAGCCACTGCGCTAAAGTGACTTTGAAAACCTTAATCATAATACTGGTTATTGATAACCATAATAAAAATCCAGCCATGTTGGCTATTAAAGATTTGAATAATATACCCAATGATTTATAAGCACATGATTCCAATGGCGCAATCCAAATATATACTAGCGACTTACAGTCCAAAGCCAGGCCGGGTCAAAAACACCGGATTATAAGTGATTATGTGCTAACAGCTTGAGAACTGGAAGCCACACCGGGTTAAGAAACACCGGGTTGATGTAATGACATATAGTCTGGCCGGGTCAGTAAACACCGGTTTAACTTAGAACTTGATCAAAAAAGAGATAAAACTTTGCAAAAAGCAAAAGCAAATAAAACTTTAGTCGAGGCTTTTCGAGGGCTGCCAGGCCACTGAGTTAAACCATTTGACAAAGCCTTTTAAGATGGGCCTCCAACTAACCAATCGTCGTTTTAACTTTGACAAGTTCAGGGTCTATATAAGAGTAACTTTTCAAACGTTCGGTGGGTCATGCCAGGATTACCTGGATAGGAGTGGCTTACTTGATGAAGGCAGGTTAACCTGGGGTTTTAGGTGAATACACCAGGCTTTCAAGCCGTGGGTCGATACCCAATTACAAGGTTCCTTTCAAACTCTTTGTTACTTTACACAAAGAGCCCCCAAGTAACTTAGTGAGCTGTGCTCAATGGGTGCCTATGTTTGAGTTGTGCTTTTAGCAACAATACTCTCTTTGGCCCCTTGGGTGTGAAGCTCCCAAGCTGTATTATCGCATGATAGCCGGTTTAATGGACAAAACATGACGTCGCTTTGTAAGCAGAAGCCCCCACATGATAAATAATATGATAAGCCAATAAGGCAGGATACCCATGTTTGAACCGCGCATCATGGCAGCAGGTCCTCTTCGACAACCTTTAACTTTTTGCAAGAGATAAATTCTTCTTGAACCAGGATTTTGAACCGGATATTGAGAGCTTCAAAGCTTTGTGGGATACATCTTTCCCTTGAACCGGATTTTAAACCGGAATCTTCATTTTCAGCCAGAAATTTTCTGACGGCCTTTAAACGCGAACTTGCGAGAAGTTAATTCCTTTTTGAACCGGACATTTTTAAACCGGATTTGAGAGCTTCAGAGCTTTGTGGGAGAACAAATTTCTCTTGAACCGGATTGTAAACCGGATATTTGAGAGCTTTTGTGAGACTGACTTCCCTTGAGCCGGATTGTAAACCGGAATCCTTTCTGATGACCCGGGACTTCTTCATTGAGCCGGGATTTTGTAACTGTCATATACTTTCTAAGCCGGAAATTTTTTGACGGCCTTTAAATTTTCATGAATATAATAGTAGCCTCCGGGACCGGGTTATCCTTCCCTCCATTGTCTTGGAGTTCCTAAATTTGCTAAAACTGGCAAGATTTGCTGAGTCATGTCATCGTAGCCCCCGAGTCTCAAAGGTGACTCGAGGAGTTGGCTTGAGACTCTTCCATATTTGACCGTGATATAAACCGACATAAATTTTATATCATTGGTGTTGATAGCACGATGTGAATCCACAGAAGGTTGAGGTGACTGCGGCAGGTTATAAATAATCCCGTATGAGCCGTGTCAGCAACTCGGCCAATGGTTCCTTTCAACTGGCAATTTGAAGTTAACCAAACTGTAGTGGCGGCGACTTGTGCGCCTGCCCATTGAGCCATCCAGTGTAGACGGTGGTGGATGATAATTTGCCTCCAATTTGAAAGAAAACCGGGCTACCCAAGCTGTGACTTGCTTTATACTCAATAAACACCTCATGCAGACAGGTGCGGCCCGGTGTGTTGATGTAGACCAGGCCACGAGAGGCGGGCGGAAAAGATGACCTCAGCATTAGAGGTGGCTCAAACAGATGAACTGGCCGCGGTGTTGTAAACCGGCATGGACGGGCGAGTTAACCACGTCGTTTTGATGTAGTGAACAATTGTCCTGCATCAACAATGTTGCAGACCAAGACAAAGATAAACTGCTCTATAATATGTACCAATAAAATATATTTTAAATGGATATCACCTGATGTGCCAGGCCGGAAATAATCCGCCATGAAATTGATGATCGCTAGGTGAAGTTGAAATCGCTCATGGGTGAACCGGCCGCGGCGTGGTAAACCGGTGCGGACGGGTGAGTCGGCCACGACGTTTGTAAGCTGGCGCGGTCAGGCGAGTTGTCTGTGGCGTTTGTAAGGCGGTGCGGACGGGCGAGTCGGCTGGCGCATTGATGTAAACCGGACCGCGATACGCGTGTCCGTGAAGCTGCGCGGCATAGCCGAACATGCCTCCGCGGTGTAATACCACCTCTTTTTCTTTTAATAGTCGTCCTGCATAAAAAATATTACAGAACAAAGTGATTGTTTTTTGAAAAAAAATATTCTAATAAAATAAATCCGGATGGATATCACCTGATTTGTCCGGACGACAGATGATCCATGCGCAGGCTAGAATTTAAGCGGGCCGACAGTGTATACGTGCCAGTATCTTAGTCTTCCTGGAGTACTACTAGTACTATTAATTGACTCCTTGACCATGCAATCCTGTTCTGTACTAGTATATTAATACTAGTTGCTTTTGCTTCTGACTTCTTGCGAGAAAGTGAAGGTGGCAGTGCCTATCAAATGCCATGCAATACAAATTGCTTTCTTTAATCTGATTCTTGTAGCTGTCTTGACCCACAGTAGTAGTATAGTATTTTCCTTTGATCTTCGTCTGTTCCAACAGCAGTTTTGAGAAAGCCCCGCTGCGGACCGCCGTATGTCCAACACCAGCAGCCCAGCATGACCCGGGCGGCGCTAGCACGGTGGTTGCTGAACAGTTGGCTTGATGAGGGACCGTGGCGTCAGAGGCGACTGCTCTAGGCGGCTCTTGGCGGAATTGGCAGGCCACACGGGACGCTTGGAGGTGAGGCGAACGACGGCGAGGTCGGCAGCTCGACACGACGGGGTCACAAGGCGTTGGCAACTTGGATCCGGGGTGGCGAAAACAGTCGATGTAGGAGACGCTAACTCCAAAATTTCTTTGCTCAACCTATCTTTACATATGTACACATTGAAGAATTTGTAATAGGGGCAGAGGCGTGCAGTCGACTCGACAGCGAAGGCGGCCGACGACTCAGGCCCGCAGCGGCAGGGGCTGGTGGCCCGGCGCAGCCGGCTTGATGCGCGGAGATGGCTGGTCGGAGCAGGCGCAGGTGTGGGCGGGCCGTGCGTTGCTGACGAGTAGCGGGGGCGGCTCAACTGCAGGAGGAAAGCTGGTTTGTAGGTGCTCAGAGGCGGAGAGATGGCTATGGAGACCGCGAGGCCGAGCCCATGGCCGTGGAGGTGAGCCGACAAGGTGAGGGCTAGCTGCGGCGGCAGAGACCCTCCATGCTTCCGGTCGTGGGTGGTCTTGCGAGTCCGTATCTGCAACTTCCATCTTGTCGTGGTCTTCTTTCCTTCTTCCACCTCTTTTTTAATAGTAATTTCCCTTGAGGACCATAGTACTGGTACTAGGATCTCGCTGGAATCCATCTATCTCTACATGAGGGAGGTACTTCCCAGGCTCAAGCAAAGTAGTAGTAGTAGCTTTGTCTTTTCCTAGTAGCACTTTTGACTCACTTTAATACCATGATGTGGACACCAAAACCGCAGATCACATCACGGGATTTTCCCCTTTTTTTACTATTTTAGCCACTAGCACTCTTTGATCTTATCTGCACACTCTGACAAGGGATCGACTGCACGACGTTTGCAGAGTTTGCCTCAGTACTGCTGTAGTCCTACGAGTCGTGTCATGTTGATCCGGATACGGACGATCCACAGTCGGTCTCGGCGAATCAACCACGTGTATGACTTTTATTCTTATCAATGAACACGAATCAGCGATTTGCCGGTTGAAACGTCTTCTTCAAAAAAAATCCGTCCGTCTTGGCGACTTCAAATCAGTCCGAACGATCACAAGATGGCGGCTGACAAAAGCCGTAAACCAGTTCGTCTTCATCTAAAAAATTGCAAGCCCCCTCGATCCCTAGGAGAGATCCCTCCAAGAACTCAACACCACCGTGCGCAGGCCCCACAGTGGGTGCCAACTGTCGTGGATTTGTCATGGCAGATGTCCTAGTGTGAGGACTTAGTCGTGAGGCCAACGCATCTATGCAGTAGCTTGAGAGGGGTTGGGCGGAATTGAGAGACGCAACACAAGACAAGGATTTAGACAGCTTCAGGCCCCGGGAAACATCATTCGGTAATAACCCTACATGCTGTTTGTGGCTAGGTCTCATTATCATCACGAGAGAGTCGCCGGTAAACCGGCTCTTTGTGTCTAGCCCTAGAGATTGTTTCTTTTCTGTCTCTCTTTGGGGAGCCCTGCCCCTCCTTATATATGTTGAAGGGGCGGTTTACATGACTAGTCCTAGTTGGATTAGGATTACTCTATTACAAGTGGAGTCCTAGTCTTGCTTCCTTTGTAGGAGAATATTCCTTGTGCTTTCACTACTAGGGAAAAGCCTATACACAGAAAGTTACTAGTAGCGAGGGTTAAAAACCCTCGCAACTGCTACTTATCAGCAGCGCAAGGTTAAAAACCTGTGCTGCTGGTAAGTAGCAGTAGCGAGGGTTTTTAACCCTCGCTACTACTAAGCGGTCTCTACCGTGCCCCCGGGACATGCCATAGTAGTAGCGCGGGTTTTTAAAACCTCGCTACTACTAAGTTTGATAGGAGTAGCGTTGGTTTTAGCCCTCGCTACTACTAAGTGGTGCCATAGTAGTAGCGAGGGGGTAAAAAACCGCGCTACTACTAAAGGTCCCATTTTCAAACTCTACCCCACCCCCCTGTGGATCGCCTTTTCAGTTAAAAAAAATAAAAGAAAATGATGAAAATGTCAAAAAAATAAAATAAAATAAGTTTCCCATGTGATATGTGGTCTAGTTGTTGGGAAATTTGCAAATATGAATTTCGACTTTATTTGCAAAATCTCTCGAGAATTTGTAACAATGGGCATAACTTTTGCATACTAACTCAGATGAAAAAGTTTTTTATCTGAAAAATCATCTACTCGAAAAGTTACATCCAAATTTAACAGGGGGAACTAAATAATTTTCAAAATCCTCAAAAACCTAACAGAAAAAAAGTTACGGGGCTTTTAAAATCTAGAGTGGAAAAAATCGAAAAAATTTCAAACTGTGTGGTCAAACTGTGGTCAAAAAATGTTCAAACTAATTATTCTAGAATATTAGTGTTACTAAATAATTATTTTAGTTCTTTTGAATTTTGGTCAAATCTGGTCAAACTATGGCCAAACTGTGGTCAAACTGTGGTCAAACTAATTATTCAAGAAATATTAGTGTTACTATTTTTTTAGAACAATAGTTTCAAACTCAAATAGTGAAATGTGTGACTTCATGCTCAAGCTAAATTCCTGAGGTTAATAGGATTGACATCTTACTATTGTCAGGAAAACAACAAGTGCAGACTTGGAAACGAGGGAGAATAGAACCCAGAAGTTAAGCGTGCTCAGGCTGGAGTAGTGAGAGGATGGGTGACCGTCCGGGAAGTTAGATGATTTGGAATGATGAGGGGTGATTAGAGATTAAATTGAGTAGCGATGAGGGGTGATTAGAGATTTGAGGTTAAAATAATTCAGAAATTTGAAAATTAGGGAAAAAATCAAAATATTTTTTTGAAAAAATAAAAAAAAAACCGCGCTGGTAGTAGTAGCGCGAGTTTTTACCCACGCTACTACTAAAGGACGTAGTAGTAGCGCGGGTGGCACCCGCGCTACTGCTATAAGTTAGCTGTAGCGCCTTATTAGTAGCACCGGCCCTCGCGCTGCTAATAGGCCCAAAACCTGCGCTGCTGCTAGGCTTTTCCCTAGTAGTGTTTCCTCATAAATTGGCCCACCATTAACATAAACCGGCCTTCTGGGCTTTGGGCCTTGTCATCTGTCTGTCCCGCCCGCCGGGTTACCAGTGAGTCATAACGTTCAAGTTGCTTGTAAACCGTCTGGTCAGGGCGGGTCGCCAGTGAATCGCCAAGTGTCAACCAGGTTTCAAGTAAACCGCCAAGCCCGGCCTAGGCATATTTCCGGCCGGTTCATACCGCGGGGTATATCCCCGACAGAGTTGATGCTCCGGCGCTCTCTCCTCCATGACCACGTACGAGGAGCAGTTGGAGTTGCTGCTCTGGCACTCGCTCCGCCATGACCATGTTCTGGTGGTGCCACCAGAGCTACTTCTCTTTGCCGTCAAGCCGGAGCTGCAGTCTGTAGGATCGGAAGTATGTCTAGAGGGTGGGTGATTAGACTACTTGACCAAATAAAATATTTTCTTTTCCCAATTTTAGTTGTGGGCAGATTTTAACAATTATGACAAGTCAAGCAATCAACCTACACATGCAATTCTAAGAGTATAGCAGTTATAGTAGTGGAATGTAAAACATTGCATGTGAAGGTAAAGGGAAGGGTTTGGAGAAAGCAAACGCAATGGAGACACAGAGAGTTTTGGTGTGGTTCCGATAGATGGTGCTATCATACATACACGTTGATGAAGACTTCAACCCATGAAGGGTAACGGTTGCGCGAGTCCATGGAGGGCTCCACCCACAAAGGGTCCATGAAGAAGCAACCTTGTCTATCCCACCATGGCCATCGCCCACGAAGGACTTGCCTCACTCAGGTAGATCTTCGCGAAGTAGGTGATCTCCTTGCCCTTACAAACTTCTTGGTTCAACTCAACATCACGACGGAGGCTCCCAACCGACACCTAACCAATCCAGGAGACACCACTCTTCAAATGCTAATAGACAGTATGTTGATGATGAACTCCTTACTCTTGTGCTTCAAATGATCTCCCCAACACTCAACTCTCTCACACACATTTGGCTATGGTGAAAGAAGGATTTGAGTGAAAAATAACTCGGGGGAGGCTAGAAATCAAGGTTCAAATGGTAGGTGTCGGTGTCAAAACCGACGGATCTCGGGTAGGGGGTCCAAACTGTGCGTCTAAGGCTAATGGTAACAGGAGGCGGGGGACACGATGTTTACCCAGGTTCGGGCCCTCTCTATGGAGGTAATACCCTACTTCCTGCTTGATTGATCTTGATGATATCAGTATTACAAGAGTTGATCTACCATGAGATCATAGAGGCTAAACCCTAGAATCTAGCCTATGATTATGATTGTTCTTGCCCTACAGACTAAACCCTCCGGTTTATATAGACACCGAAGGGGGCTAGGGTTACACAGAGTCGGTTACAGAGAAGGAGATCTAAATATCCAAATTGCCAAGCTTGCCTTCCACGCAAAGGAGAGTCCCACCCGGACACGGGACGAAGTCTTCAATCTTGTATCTTGATAGTCCAACAGTCTGACATAAGCATATCCGGCTGTCCGAGGACCCCCTAATCCAGGAATCCCTCAGTAGCCCCTAAACCAGGCTTCATTGACGATGAGTCCGGCGCACAGATCATCTTCGGCATTGCAAGGCGGGTTCTTCTCCGAATTCTTCAGAGTACCTGTTGTGACGAGAAGTGTCTGGCTTCCCATTTAATGTTGCACTCACCGGTTCTGTACTTTAATAATGTCAGTCTCCATGTGTCGAGCGAACGCGAGAAGCCGGGGCATTTTTACACTTGCCACCCTGACCATGTAAATAAATCGTCTATTAAAGAGACGGGGATCCTTAGATCCAAATCACACCATCTTCCCCAAGCGAGGATTCATCAGAGCGCGCCCAAAAAAACCATCCCATCATGGCCGACCACTGCAACTCCTCCTCCCGCCCCCATAGTGCCAAGCCAGGTGATTGGGAGATGTGTACCGTATCCCACGACCAATTGGTGAAGTTGCAGACCCAGGTGTTTCTTCCACCTGCATACCTTGTCCCTGTTCGAGCCGGATTAGCCACTTTTGATGGCGGGGAGCAAGCGAAGAGTTTTCCCAACCCATCTAGGGGGGAGCGAGTGTGCCTTGTCCCTTACTTGCTGAGGGGCATCGGATTTCCAATCCATCCTTTCCTTTGCGGGCTCCTGGAGTACTACGACCTCCAGCTGCACAATTTCACCTCCGCCTCCATCCTGCACATCATAGGTTATGTCGCCTTTTGTGAGTTATTTCTGGGTTGCAAAGCTCATTTTGAGCTATGGAAGAGGTTGTTCTGCCTCGTCCCTCGCAATCAGGAGGGATTGATATTCGAAGTGGGAGGATCCAAAATATGGCGCATCGCCAGGACCGGATACTTATCCGGAACTCCGAAGAAGACATCCGAAGATTTGCCTTCCGAGTGGTTTTATGTAGAGGACGTCTCCCTTCCGGACCCTATCCAGATGGGCCTTCCCGAGTTCACAAATGCCCCATGGAAGAAACACCTTAGCTGGCGTCCTCGGAGCCCCAAGGAGGAAGATAGCAGAGAGGTCCTTCAGTTGATGGGCAAGATAAAAACGCTTGCCTAATCTG
>NC_057804.1:294521404-294557272 GCF_018294505.1 Triticum aestivum | reverse complement strand
CACTCCAGTATCGGGGGCGTCCCATGTGACACTTCAATGGAGAAGACGATGCCATCCGCTGTGGTCGGAAAGGTCCGGACTCTGCCCCCGCTCTGGCGAAAATATTGTGCGATTTATATAAAGGAGAAGAAGAGGAGTTCATCCGCATTAAGCCAGGGGATGGATTTTCCATGTACAACCCCCCTAGCTGGGTGAGTTGCTATCTTTTACTCAACTCTATTCATTCCCGCAGTCCTTCATCACAAATATTTACCTCGCTAGTCCATAACAGGAACTGCGGAAAGCTATGAGGGAGGTACAGAGCCCACCTCCACAGCCAGAGGATCACGACCGGGCCCTCGACCCCGTACTCGAAGAAGATCCAGACATATTTGTGGAGTTTGATGGCAGCCAGGCTAGCTGCGACGGCACCTTGGTGGCCATCATCGCCGATCATCCTGGTCTCCTCCCGGCACCATGTGTAAGTAAACAGGAGACTTACCCTTCAAAAAGGATTCCCTCTTTCCGCCTTACCCACCACACATATATTATGCTATAAAGGGAAAGTCATCAGTACGCCATGCCAAACCCACGGCGACTCACCAACAAGGGCGCCCAAGTCGGGTAGGACTAAAAGGAAAGCGAACAGGACCGAGCCGCCGTCGAAGAGGTATAGTTTAAAACATGCTCCGTGATTGTTATCTTAAAATATAACAATGTCCACTATGTCCTGGCAGAAAGATTATTCGCCGGACTGTATCTAGGGATCCTGCCCGTCACGCCTCTACCAGCTGGACTCCAGAACCGGCCTCGAGTGTGGAGGCTAACGTGAGGATGCGGATAAAATATCCGCTACAAATTCCGAGGTGGAGAGCGCTATGAATCATCGGTGTCGGCGGGCCGCACTTCGCGACCCTAATTTTTCTGAAGAGGCTTTCAATGCCTTCAACTTGGAGACGCGTACATCCGAGCTGCTGAAGATGGGCTTGCTAGAGCCACAGACCAGTATTTAAAAGATATACGGGTAAGCAAAAATCTGATAATTATGTATATCAGTAGCCCCTGAGACTTGAAACAGTTAGTACAACTGATTTAAGGATCATTGTATGAATAGGTTCTTACAGAGAAGAATACCCATTTGTCTCAAGAGCTGGAGGAGTGTAAGGCCCAGCTAAGGGCCGTAGCTGCCGAAATGGAGGAATCCAAGAAGGCCTCATCTGGCAATATTTTCCTCGATCGATAAAAAACGTAATTACATGTACCATTTGGTGTTCGACATGTTTGCAGATCTTCCGCAGGCAATCCCAGAGTGAATCCAGAGATCCTACAAGAGGATGAACAATGAGCTCAACGACAACTAGATGCTGGTGAGCCTGTACTTACACGGGTCAGGCGAGAGAAAAACAATCTCCAGGATGCCAATACCCGGCTGGTGTGGAATTAAAAGATGTTCGGGCCTAGGTTGCAAACTCCGTGCAGGATAACAGGAGGCTTCAACGCAGCATTTTTAGTTTGTTCCCAAACGAACCTTTATATAGTTCGGCGAACAGACAGGCTAAGAGAGTTATGTCTGTAGGTATACTGACTGGTCGTCCCGAAGAGGAGATGCCCGGATCCTCAGGCGATCTTCTGCAGGAGCTTTCACAACTTCACGAACAAGTTCGGCAGGTGATGCAGGGTATTGCCAAGGCCTTGTGGCCATCTGCCTCCCTTCCAGGAAGCATGGGGGAGCTTGTACAGCTGCTCAAGGGAGCGCGGCGGCACTTTCGATTATGGAAGATATCTGCCTGTCGACAAGGTGCGAGGGAAGCTTGGGCCATGGTAAAAACACGATACACCAAGCTTGATCCGAATCACGTGGCCCTGGTCGGACCTGTAGGGTCAGATGGGAAAGAGATTCCCATTAGGCTGGTATATGACCAGGTAGGATTAGCCGCAAGGTATTCCCAACAGGATTGTAGGCTAGACAGCCTGTTGGATCGCATAGAAGAAGTATGTGGGTCAAAGTGACTGTGTACTTCAATGGACATATTTTGTCCCTAGCCGGATTGGAAATCATTTTTCAAGGCGGACCTTTTCGCTTCAGCCTCCGAACCTGAGCGTCCGGAGTGTTTCCGAATACCCGCTCAGTTATGTAAACTGGGGTGCGCGTGGAGACCAGGCGTAGGGGTCATAATTGCTTGAACAGACAAGTACCCAACTAGCTATGTTATATTACATGGATAGTAAGAAACATCTTCCAGGGAGAATAGTTCCGTTAAGGGTTCCTTTCCCTGGGTATGCATGCATTAATGTGCATGTCCGGACTGCGAGCAGAGATGCAGTATATGCAACATCTGGGGTTTGTATTGTAATAGGTAAGAAACATCTTTAGTTCATCGACCGAATATTCCCTTAAGAACGCTAGCTTTCGGCTTCACGCAGTCCGAGGTACACGTCCGGAGTACCCAACAGTAACAATCACAGAGGTGCTCCCCTTATGCCCTAGCCGAATTAACGGGAACGTTGGGCATAAACACAGGAGCCAGGCAACCCAGCTTGGCCAAAACATAAGTCATATCGATGGATATAATGGTGAAGAAAAGCTACATATGGAAAAGCGACACATATGCAGTGGGCATGATGCCCGGGAGCTAATTATATTAAGCTTCTATATAAGAAGCCCCTAGGTATAGTGAGCGCGCATACTTGAGGATTTAGCGCATCAACAGTGTGTAGTCGAGTCACACTTAAAGCCTTAGAGCCATAAAAAGAAAGAGAGAGGATATAAATAAATAAAAAAGGGCGGATGGAAGGGGACGAAAACAGAGTTCAGCGCTAGGCGTAGAATCTTCGGAGTCTGGCCGCGTTCCATGGGTTCGGCTCGAGTCGATTATCTGATGCATCACGCAGGCGGTACGCTCCTCCAGTGAGAAGTTTAGCAATGATAAAGGGACCCTCCCACTTGGGCTTGAGCTTTTCCTTTTTCTTCTCCGGTAGGCGTAGAACGAGTTCACCAACGTTATAAGTTTTGGCCCGTACTTCTCTGCTTTGATACCTGCGAGCCTGTTGCTGATAGAATGCGAAACGGGCTTTTGGACATCATGCTCCTCCTCCAGGGCATCTAAACTGTCCTGCCGATCAAGCTCGGCTTCTCTCTCTTCGTACATGCGCACTTGAGGTGAGTCATGAATGATATTGCAGGGCAACACCGCCTCTGCGCCGTACACCATGAAGAATGGTGTGCATCCGGTAGTGCAATTTGGCGTGGTCCGCAGCCCCCATAGTATGGAGTCGAGCTCCTCGACCCAGTGCATGTCTGATTCCTTCAAAGATCGACTAGTCTGGGTTTGATGCCGCTCATAATAAGACCATTTGCTCATTTGACTTGACTGTTTGTTTGGGGGTGATAGACAGAGGCGTAATCGAACTTAATGCCCATGTTGCCGCACCAAGTTTTTACCTCGTCGGCTATGAAGTTGGAGCCGTTATCGGTGATGATGCTGTGGGGGACGCCATAACGGTGCACGACCCCTGATATGAAGTTTATCACTGGTCCGAATTGCGCCGTTTTAACTAGTTTGGCCTCTATCCATTTGGTGAATTTATCCACCATGACCAACATGTATTTTTTTCTTATGGCTTCCGCCTTTAGGGGGTCCGACCATATCGAGCCACCAGACCGCAAAGGGCCAAGTTTTGGGGATCCTTTGGAGAGCGATGGGCAGCATGTGGCTTTGGTTGGCGAAGAGCTGGCAACCGACGCAATGTTGGACAAGGTCCTATGTTCTGCTCGGGCTGTCGGCTAGTAGAAACCTATATGGAAGTCCTTGCTTACAAGGGTCCGATCTGCGGCGTGGTGACCGCCGAGTCCAGCATGAATTTCGGCCAAGAGCTGCCGCCCTTCCTCTTCGGGGATACATCTTTGAAGTACTCCGGTAGCGCTTTTATTATAAAGCTCTCCCTCGTGGACCTTGTAGGCTTTAGAGCGCCGCACAATGCAGCGTGCCTCATTTGGTCCTCGGGGAGTTCTTGCCTATTTAGGTAGGCTAAGAAGGGTTTGGTCCATGGGGCGTTGACAACCATGATTAAATGGGCTGAAGCTATTATTTCGGTGGCTGAGCCTCCGATTATGTCAATGTGTTCAGGATCTGGGGTTGTGGTCGGATTCAGACTAGTATTGCCGGTCTCCCCTTGCCACACCACGGATGACTTGAACAGCCTTTCCAAGAAGATGTTGGGTGGGACGGGGTCGCGCTTAGCGCTGATGCAGGCAAGGATATCCGCCGCTTGATTGTTTTCTCGGACCACATGATGATATCCAAGCCCCTCGAACCGAGCTGACATTTTGAGGACGGCATTACGGTAAGCCGCCATTTTCGGGTCCTTGGCGTCGAAGTCTCCATTTATTTGAGATATTGCAAGGTTCGAATCCCCACGCACTTCTAGGCATTGAATGCCCATGGAGACTGCCATCCGAAGATCGTGCAACAGAGCCTCGTATTCGGCTGCATTGTTGGAGTCTGTGTATAGTATTTGGAGTACATATTGGACTGTATCTCCGGTGGGGGATGTTAGGACCACGCCCGCTCCCAGACCAGCCAGCATCTTAGAGCCGTCAAAGTGCATGATCCAATTGGAGTATGCGCCATACTCTTCAGGGAGTTTGGCTTCTGTCCATTCGGCGATGAAGTCAGCCAGTACTTGCAATTTAATGGCTCGTCGTGGTTTATATATAATGTCGAATGGGAGGAGCTCGATGGCCCACTTAGCAATCCAACCCGTGGCATCGCGGTTATTTATTATATCGTTGAGTGGTACTTCGGAGGCCACCGTGATTGAACACTCTTGAAAGTAGTGTCATAGTTTTCGGATGCCATGAAGACCGCATAGGCTATCTTTTGATAATGTGAGTACCGTGATTTGCATGGTGTGAGGAGAATGGATACGTAGTATACCGGATTTTGAAGCGGGAACTTATGTCCGTCCTCCTCTCGTTCGATGACGAGCACTGCGCTTACAACTTGGTGTGTTGTAGCTATATATAATAGCATGGGTTCGCCAATGTTCGGTGTGGCCAGGATTGGGTTGCTGGCCAAGAGGGCCTTTATTTCTTCCAGTCCGGCCATGTCCGCATCCGTCCACTCGAAGTGTTCGGTGCGTCGAAGAAGGTGATAGAGAGGTAGTGCCTTTTCTCCCAATCGGGAGATAAAGCGGCTTAATGCGGCCACGCGTCTAGTTAATTTCTGGATTTGCTTGAGGTCTGTTGGGGTAGCCAACTGTGACAAATCTCGGATTTTAGCCGGATTTGCTTCAATTCCTCTGTTGGAAACGATGGAGCCCAGGAGCTTTCCGGCGGGAATGCCGAAAACACATTTTTCCGGATTGAGCTTGATGTCATATGTTCGGAGGTTGTCGAACATGAGCCTCAGGTCGTCTATTAAAGATTCGACGTATCTGGTCTTGATGACCACATCGTCCACGTATGCCTCAACTGTTTTGCCGATTTGTTTTTCCAGGCATGTCTGAATCATGCGTTGCTAGGTTGCACCGGCGTTTTTGAGCCTGAAAGGCATGGTGTTGAAACAGAAAGGGCCGTATGGGGTGATGAATGTCGTTGCGGCTTGATCGGACTCCGCCATCTTAATTTGATGGTATCCACAGTATGCGTCGAGGAAACACAATCAGTCGTGTCCTGCGGCAGCGTCGATGATTTGATCGATGCGTGGGAGGGGGAAGGGATCTTTGGGGCAAGCCTTATTGAGGTCCTTGAAATCGACACATAGGCGCCAGGATTTATCCTTCTTTGGTACCATCACCAGGTTTGCTAGCCAGTCCAGGTGTTTTATTTCTCTGATGAATCAGGCTTCAAGTAACTTGGCTAGCTCCTCTCCCATAGCCTGTCGTTTAGGCTCTGAAAAGCGCCGTAGTGTGTGCTTGACCGGCTTGTATCCCTTCAATATGTTGAGGCTATGCTCGGCCAGCCTGCGTGGGATCCCTGGCATATCTGAAGCGTGCCAGGCGAAGATGTCCCAATTCTCACGTAAGAACGCCCGTGGTGCGGTGTTTATTGTGGGGTTCACCTGTGCCCCGATGGCTGCTATTTTTCTAGAGTCCGTTGGGTGGACTTGTAATTTGACGATTTCGTCTGCAGGTTTGAAAGAGGTGGACTTGGATTGCTTATCAAGTATCACGTCATCCCTGTCCACTGTGGACCATAATGCAGTTAATTCTTTGGCCGCGAGGGCTTCGGATAATGCCTCAAGGGCCAGGGCGGCGGTTTTATTTTCGGCGCAAAGTGCTATGTCCGGATCACTAGCTAGAGTGACGATTCCGTTGGGCTCGGGCATCTTGAGCTTCATGTACCCATAGTGGGGTATAGCTTGGAAGCTCGCGAATGCGTCCCGCCCTAAAAGGGCGTGGTATCCACTGCTGAACGGGGCCAGTTGGAATATTATCTCTTCGGACCTGTAATTTTTCGGCATGCCGAATACCACATCGAGTGTGATTTTTCCCGCACATCGTGCCTCCCAACTAGGGATAATCCCTCGGAAGGTCGTGCTGCTTTGCTCAATGTGGCTCTTGTCTATTTCCATTTTGTTTAGAATTTCCTCGTAGATGAGGTTTAATCCGCTGTCGCCGTCCATGAGCAATTTAGTAAGCTGGAAGCCGTCCACAATTGGACTAAGGACCAAAGCGGCTTGTGCTCGGACTGTTCGGAATTGAGGTTCGTCACTGGCATTGAAGGTTATAGCCGTGTCTTTCTAGGGATTTATTGCTGCAACATGGCAGACTTCGACGAGGCCGCGGAGTGCTCTCTTGCGCCTGTTATTCAAGGCGAAAGTCTCGAAGACTATCAACACTGTATTGTTGTTTTCTGCGGGATGATGCTCTATGGTGTTGTTAATGAGGAGGTCCTCGCCGCTTTTGGCCACCTGCTGAAGTATCCAACATGCTCTAAGGCTGTGTGTTGGTGCGGTATCCGGTGTGGTGTGAATTTTGCTTGGCCCATTGAGCCATCCCTCCAATACGGTTCCATGCCCTGTAGTGGGCTTTGGTTTGTTTGTGATTGGATCGGGTGACTTGCAAGAGTGCACCCTTTTGGTTCGGACGAGGGGTTTAGTGAGATCCGGAGGATCCTAGAATTTTGCATGGGTTTTCCAGGCGCTTTCCATCGCACATTACTTATGTACTATGGCCGCCAAGTGTGATATTTCATGTTGACTTATGGCGTTAAGAATTCCCTTGTCCGTGCACTTTTTGCAAAAGAATGAAATTGCATCTTGCTCGCGACAATCCTTGACCTTGCTCATTACAAGGAGGAATCTGGCCCAAAAGTGATGTACTATCTCTTGGGATTGTTGTCTAATGTGGGAAAGATCGCTTGTATCTGGGTGAGTGGGTGGATTTAAGTCCGAACCCTGACTCGACCTGAGACCTAGGGGCAGAGGAACTTCCGAACTTGGCAGTTCGGGTTCTAGGATGTTGCCCAATTTTTCTAGACCGCTGTCTGATTCTAAGTTCAGAGTTTGGGTCATGTCCTCCCGCGAACGGGTACCCGGCTCGGAGAGCTCGGGAATCTGGACATAGTTCGTCCTCAAAATAGAGGAAGAATCGTTGCATTGCTCCTCCACCACCGCTATTTGATGTGTGACCGGCGGAGAGTTGATCTCTCTTTGATTGGGTTTAAGCCCAATCCGATCATAGTCCGTAGCGACTCCCAGGGCGGCGATGCGATCCAAGAGCTTGTTCAAGGATGAAAGTTCCATTGGATCCATCCGCTCGGCGTATTCTGAGTTGATGTGGAGGCTTCTTTGGATGACCCGAGAAGTCATCGTTGGCATGGCGGCCGAACGGGCGGTCATGATGAAGCCGCCTAGTCGAAGGGTTTGGCCTAAAGCCAGGGCTCCCCCAGAGGAGATGTTGTTCTTGATAACAAGGGGAGCCATCAAACCTTTTTTCGATGTCACAGTGGAACTCTCAATGAAAGCACCAATGTCGGTGTCAAAACCGATGGATCTCAGGTAAGGGGTCCCGAACTGTGAGTCTAAGGCTAATGGTAACAGGAGGTGGGGGACACGATGTTTACCTAGGTTCGGGCCCTCTCTATGGAGGTAATACCCTACTTCCTGCTTGATTGATCTTGATGATATGAGTATTACAAGAGTTGATCTACCACGAGATCGTAGAGGCTAAACCCTAGAAGCTAGCCTATGATTATGATTGTTCTTGTCCTACGGACTAAACCCCCCGGTTTATATAGACACCGGAGGGGGCTAGGGTTACATAGAGCCGGTTACAGAGAAGGAGATCTACATATCCGAATTGCCAAGGTTGCCTTCCACGCAAAGGAGAGTCAGGACGAAGTCTTCAATCTTGTATCTTCATAGTCCAACAGTCCGGCATAAGAATATAGTCCGGTTGTCTGAGGACCCCCTAATCCAGGACTCCCTTAGTTGGAATGGAATATCTTGATCCAACACATGAGTAGGTGTTTCTCTCTTAGAAAATGAATGGTGGAAGTGTAGGCACGTTCTGCTAGCTCTCTCTTATGAGAAAAAAGGGGTGGAGGGTATATATACCCTCCACACAAAATCCAACCGTGTACACACTTTTGACTCATCTCTGTGGCACCGATTAGTTAAACTTGGTTGCACCGATTTGTTAGAAAATATGAATATTAGGAATCTCGTTGGGACCGACTGGAACAACTTGATGGGACCAATGTGCTAGGGCTTAGGGCAAACCTCGTCTCGGTGGCACCGATTGCATCAACTCGGTGAGACCGAAGTGAAGAAATAAGGCAACAGAGAGTTGGCAAGCCATCTCAGTGAAACCGATTGCAATTCTCGGTAAGACCAAACTAATTGCAACAAATAGCAGAGAGTTGGCAATGCCATCCCGGTGAGACCGAGATCCGTATCGGTGCGACCGAGCTGTTAGGGTTTTGGCTGTGGCTATGTCAGAATGAACTTGGTGGCTTTGGATGGAAGATATCAGTCGGGCCGAGTTGGAGTTTATTTTACATATTTTGATAGAGAAAGTGGATGAGGGTTTTGGAGCAATATCACAAAGCACTTTGAGCAAGTAGACCATTATACAAGACCTCGTCCCTTTTAATAGTATTGGCTTTCCTATGGACTCAATGTGATCCTATATCACTTAAACAAAGATGAAGAGTCTTGAGCTTTTGCCAATCCTTGTCCTTAGCATTTTTAAGGGTCCACATCTCTATGTCATGCCATGCCAATCATTGAACATCCTGAAATATTTATCTTGAATGGACATTAGTTCAATTAGATATATGTTGTTATGACTTACCAAAACCACCCGGGGATTGTTGGGGAACGTTGCATGGTAAACAATTTTTTTCCTATGCTCACCAAGATCAATCTAGGAGATGACCATCTATGAGAGGAGAGTTTGCATCTGCATACCCTTGTAGATCGCTAAGAGGAAGCGTTAAGAAACGCGGTTGATGTAGTCGAACCTCTTCGCGATCCAATCACGATCCGTCCTGCAAACTCCTGAGTGTCAAACGGACGACACCTCCACGTTCAACAAACGTACGGCTTGATGACGCCTTCACCTCCTCGATCCAGCGAGCGATGGTGAAGTAGCAGCTCGAGTCCTCCGGTAGCACGATGGCGTGATGGCGACGGTGGTGGAGAAATCTCAGCATGGATTCGCCCAACACTACGGAGAAGAAGATGGAGTGCGAGGGAGGGGGAGGGCAGCACCGTGGAATGGATGGGTGCGGCTGCCCTCCCTCTACCCCTCTATATATAGGGGGAAGGGAGG
The DNA here is from genome assembly GCF_018294505.1 of Triticum aestivum. Classification (NCBI taxonomy): domain Eukaryota; kingdom Viridiplantae; phylum Streptophyta; class Magnoliopsida; order Poales; family Poaceae; genus Triticum; species Triticum aestivum. The sequence goes on along the minus strand of NC_057804.1, from coordinate 294,547,513 downwards.
AGGGGTGGAGCCCCTAGATCCCATCTAGGGGGCGGCCAAGGCAGATGGAGGCGCCCCCTAGGGAAACCGTAGGGTGGCTTGCCCCCCAAGTCAAGTGGAGGGAACCCTAGGGGAGGCTCCCCACCTCTACTGGTTACGTGGGAAAGGGTGAGGGGGGCGCACAACCCCTTAGTGGGCTGGTTTGCCTCCTCCCCTTGGCCCATGGGGCCCCCAACACTTGTCCCCTGCCCTGAAACCCCTTTCGGTGATGCTGGTCATCACTTGGTACCCCCGGAGCAATTCCAGACTCCAATACCCTTCGTCCAATATATCAATCTTCACCTCCGGACCATTCTGGAGTTCCTAGTCACATCCAGGATTTCATCCGGGACTCCGAACAACATTCGGTAACCACCATAATGACTCAACTATACTTATATCGTCACCAAGTGTTAAGTGTGTAGACCATGCGGGTTCGAGAACTATGCAGACATGACCGAGACACCTCTACGGTTATTAAACAATAGCGGGACCTGGATGCCCATATTGGTCCCTACATATTCTACGAAGATCTCATCGGTCGAACCTCAAGGTCAAGGATTCAGCTAATCATGTATGTAGTTCCCTTTGTTTATCAGTATGTTACTTGCCCGAGATTCGATCATCAGTATCTCCATACCCAGTTCAATCTCGTTACCGGCAAGTCTCTTTACTTGTTCCTTAATACAAGATCCCATGGCTAACTCATTAGTCACATTGCTTACAAGCTCATTGTGATGATGTATTATCAAGTAGGCCTTGAGATACCTCTCTGTCACATGGAGTGACAAATCCCAGTCTTGATCCACGCCAACTCAACAGACACCCTCAGAGATACGTGTAGAGCACCTTTATAGTCACCCAGTTATGTTGCTACATTTCGTACACAAAAGGTACTACTCCAGTGTCGGTGAGTTGCATGATCTCATGGTCATAGGAACATATACTTGACATGCATAGAACGATAACAATAAACTTGATAGGATCATATGCTATGTTTGTAGTTTGGGTCTTGTCCATCACACCATTCTCCTAATGATATGATCCTGTTATCAAATGACAACTCATGTCTATGGCTAGGAAACCATAGCCATCTTTGATCAACGAGTTAGTCTAGTAGAGGCTCACTAGGGACACATTGTTGTCTATGTATTGACACATGTATCTGAGTTTCCGATCAATACAATTCTAGCATGGATAATAAACGATTATCATGAAAAGTGAAATATGATAATAACCAATTTATTATTGCCTCTAGGGCATATTTCCAATATTCTCCCACTTGCACTAGATTCAATAATGTAGTTCGCATCACCATGTGATTAACACCCAATGAATTCTGGGGTCGATCATGTTATGCTTGTGAGAGAGGTTTTACTCAACAGGTCTGCAACATTCAGATCCATGTGTACTTCGCAAATCTCTATGTCACATTATAGATACTGCTACCACGCTCCACTTGGAGGTACTCCAAATGTCTGCTCCACTATATGTATCCGGTTTGCTACTCAGAGTCATCCGGATTGGTGTCAAAGCTTGCATCAATGTAACCCTTTACGCCGAACTCTTTATCACCTCCATAACTGAGAAACATTTCCTTATTCTTCTAAGGATAGTTTTGACCGCTGTCTAGTGATCCCCTCCTGGATCACTCTTGTACCCCCTTGTCAGACACATGGCATGGCACATATCAGGTGTGGTACACAACATGGCATATGATATAGAGCCTATGGCTAAGGCATAAGGGACGACCTTCGTCCTATCTATTTCTTCTACCATGTTCGAGCTTTGAGTCTTACTCAACTTCACACCTCACAACTCAGGCAAGAACTCCTTCTTTGACTGAACCATTTCAAACTCCTTCAAAATCATGTCAAGGTATGTGCTTTGTAAAAGTCTTATCAGTCATATTGATCTATCTCTATAGATCTTGTTGCCCAATATGTAAGCTGCTTTTCCTAGGTCTTCCTTTGAAAAACTCCTTTCATACAACCCTTTATGCTTTCCAGAAATTCCACGTCATTTCTGATAAACAATATGTCAACCACATATACTTATCAGAAATGTTGTAGTGCTCCCACTCACTTTCTTGTCAATACTAGTTTCCTGCAAACTATGTATAAACCCAAAAGCTTTGATCACCTCATCAGAGCGTATGTTCCAACTCTGAGATGCTTGCTCCAGTCCATAGAAGGATCGCTGGAGCTTGCATACCTTTTAGCATCCTTATGATCGACAAAACCTTTTGGTTGTATCACATACAACCTTTCCTCATGGAAACCGTCAAAGAAACTTTATTTTGACATCCATCTGCCAGATTTCATGATTGAAAATGCAACAACTACTAACATAATTCCAACAGACATTTGCATTGCTATGAGTGAGAAAGTCTCATCATAGTCAACTCCTTGAACTTGTCGGAAACTTCTTTGCGACAAGTCGAGCTTCATAAATGGTGACATTACCATCAGCGTTTGTCTTCTTCTTAAAGATCCATTTATTCTCAATGGCTTGCCGATCATCTGGAAAGTCCACCAAAGTCCATACTTTGTTCTCATACATGGATCCTATCTCAGATTTCATGTCCTCTAACCATTTGTCGGAATCCGGGCCCACCATCACTTCTCCATAGCTCGTAGGTTCACCATTGTCCAACAACATGACCTCTAAGACACGGTTACCACACCACTCAGGAGTTGTACGTACCCTCATCGACCTATGAGGTTCGATACTAACTTGATCTGAAGCTTCATGGTCATCATCATTAGTTTCCTCTTCAACCGACGTAGGTGCCACAGAAACATATTTCTATGCTATGCTACTCTCTGGTCGAAGTAAACGTTCAACAATCTCGTCAAGTTCTATCTTCCTCCCACTCAATTCTTTTGAGAGAAACTCTTTCTCGAGAAGGGACATGTTCTTAGCGACAAACACTTTGCCTTTAGATCTGAGATAGACGGTATACCCAAATGTCTCTTTTTGGGTATCCTATGAAGATGCATTTGTCCGCTTTGGGTTCGAGCTTTTCCAGCTGAAGCCTTTTGACATAAGCATCATAGCCCCAAACCTTAAGAAATGACAACTTAGGTTTCTTGCCAAACCACAATTCATATGGTGTCGTCTCCACGGACTTAGATGGTGCCCTATTTAAAGTGAATGTTGCTGTCTCTAATGCATAACCCCAAAACAATAGTGGTAGATCGGCAAGCGACATCACAGAATGCACCGTATCCAATAAGGTACGATTACGACATTCGGACACACCATTACACTGTGGTGTTCCAGGTGGGGTCTATTGTGAAACAATTCCACATTGTCTTAAGTGATTGCCAAACTCATAACTCAGTTATTCTCCTCCTCGATCGGATTGTGGGAATTTAATCTTATTGTTACGATGATTCTCAATTTTTCACTCTGAAATTGCTTGAACTTTTCAAACGTTTCAGACTTATACTTCATTAAGTAAACATACCCATATCTACTCAAATCATTGGTGAAGGTAAGGAAATAACAATATACATCGCACGCATCAAGACTCACTGGACCGCACACATCAGTGTGTGTGATTTCCAAAAAGTCACTTGCTCGTTCCATTGTCCCAGAAAATGGGGTTTAGGTAATCTTGCCAATGAGGCATGGTTCGCATGTGTCAATTGATTCAAAATCAAGTGACTCCAAAAGTCCATCAGCATGGAGTTTCTTCATGCGCTTTACACCAATATGACCTAAGTGGCAGCACAACAGGAAAGTGGTATTATCATTATCAACTCGACATCTTTTTGCCTCAATGTTATGAACATGTGTATCACTACGATCGAGATTCAATAAACCATTCACATTGGGTGCATGACCATAGAAGGCATCATTCATGTAAACAGAATAACCATTATTCTCTGATTTAAATTAACAACCGTATTGCAATAAACACAATCTAATCATGTTGATGCTCAAAGCAGACACCAAATAACATTTATCTAGGTTTAACGCTAATCCCGAAGGTAGAGGGAGCGTGTGATGGTGATCACATAAACCTTGGAAACACTTCCAACACACATCGTCACCTCACCCTTAGCTAGTCTCTATTTATTCTGTAGCTTTGTTTTGCATGACCAATATTAGCAACTGAACCGGTATCTAATACCCAGGTGCTACTAGGAGTACTACTAAGGTACACATCAATAACACGTATATCAAATATACTTTTGTTGAAGTTGCCAGCCTTCTCATCTACCAAGTATTTGGGGTAGTTCCGCTACCAGTGAACGTTCCGCTTAGAATAGAAGCAGTTATTCTCGGGTTTAGGTTCAACCTTGGGTTTCTTCACTGGAGCGGCAACTGGCTTGCCATTCATGAAGTTTCCCTTCTTGAAAGTAGTGGTCTTATTAACCATCAACACTTGATGCTCCTTCTTGATTTCTACCTTCGCGGCTTTAAGCACCGCAAACATCTATTGGATCATCTCCATCCCTTGCATGTTATAGTTCATCACGAGGCTATAGTAGCTTGGTGATAGTGACTGGAGAACCCTGTCAATCACTATCTTATCTGGAAGATTAACTCCCACTTGATTCAAGCGATTGTAGCACCCAGACAATCTGAGCACATGCTCACTGGTCAAGATATTCTCCTCCATCTTGTAGGTAAAGAACTTGTCAGAGGTCTCATACCTCTCAACACGGGCATGAGCCTGAAATACCAATTTTAGCTCTTGGAACATCTCTTATGTTCCATGGCATTAAAAACGTCTTTAAAGCCCTGATTCTGAGCCGTAAAGCATGGCGCACTAAACTATGAAGTAGCGTGTCTGCTAGATGTTCACAACATCCACAGAAAACCCTAGAGGGGTTGGTACATTGAGCGGTGCATCAACGACATAAGCCTTCTGTATAGAAGTGAAGACAATCCTTAGACTATAGACCTAGTAAGCATAATTGCTTACAATATCTTTCAACTTAGTCTTTCTCTAGGAACGTATTAAAACAGGGAGCTATAGCACGAGCTATTGATCTACAACATAATTTGCAAAGTCAATTTAGACTATGTTCATGATAATGAGTTCAACTAATCATATTATTCAAGAACTCCCACTCAAATCGACATTCCTCCGGTCGTCCGAGTGTAACATGATCCAAATTCACCAATCCAAGACCGATCATCACATGATATGAGGTGCTTTCAATGGTGAACATCTCCATGTTGATCATATCTACTATATGACTCATTTTCGACCTTTCAGTCTCTTACGTTCCGAGGCCATGTCTGTACATACTAGGCTCATCAGGTTTAACCCCAGTGTTCTGCATGTGCAACACTAGCTTGCACCCACTGTATGTGAATGTAGAGTCTATCACACTTGATCATCATGTGGTGCTTCGAAACGACGAACTTTTGCAACGGTGCACACTTGGGGAGATCACAGTTTTATCTAGAAATTTTAGTGAGGGATCACATTATAATGCTACCGTCATCCTAAGCAAAATAAGATGCATAAAAGGATTAACATCACAAGCAAATCATAAGTGACATGATATGGCCGTCAACTTGTGCTTTTCATCTCCATCTCCAATGTACCAGCATGATCTCCATCATCATTGGCATGACACCATGATCTCCATCATCGTGTTGCCATTGGGATTGTTGCGCCAACCATGCTTCTACTACTATTCCTACCGTTAGTGATAAAGTAAAGCATTACATAGCGCTTAATGATTGGCATGCAAGTAATACAATAATTAAAACAACCCTATGGATCCTGCCGGTTGCCGTATGCATCGACATGCAAGTCAATATAAACTATTACAAACATGATCATCTCATACATCAAATATATTTCATCATGTCTTTGGCCATATCATATCACAACATACCCCGTAAAAATAAGTTAGACGTCCTTTAATTGTCGTTGCATTTTTTACGTGGCTGCTATGGGTATCTAGCAAGAACGATTCTTACCTATGCAAATCCACAACGGTGATATGCAAGTTGCTATTTAACCTTCTACAAGGACCGCCTTTGTTGAATCCGATTCAAGTAAGGTGGGAGAGACAGACACCCGCCAGCCATCTTTATGCAACAAAGTCACATGTCTGTCGATGGAACCAGTCTCATGTACGTGGACATGTAAAGTTGGTCCAGGCGGCTTCATCCCACAATACCGCCAAATCAAGAAAAGACCAAGGAAGGAAGCAATCTGAATATCAATGCCCACAAACTCCTTTGTGTTCTACTCGTGATATCATCTAAGCATAGACCTAGCTCATGATGCCACTGTTGGGGAACGTTGCATGGGAAACAAAAAAATTCCTACGCTCACCAAGATCAATCTAGGAGATGACCATCTACGAGAGGAAAGATTGCATCTACATACCCTTGTAGATCGCTAAGTGGAAGTGTTAAGAAATGCGGTTGATGTAGTCAAACGTCTTCACAATCCGTCCGGTGAACTCCCAATAGATGTACGGCTTGATGATGCCTTCACCTCCTTGATCTAGCAAGCGATAGTGAAGTAGTAGCTTGAGTCCTCAGTGGTGGTGGTGGAGAAATCTCAGCAGGGCTTCGCCAAGCACTACAGAGAAGAAGATGGACTAAGAGGGAGAGGGAGGGCAGCGCCATGGCCTAGATGGGTGCGACTGCCCTCCCTCTACCCCTTTATATATCGGGGGAAGGGAGGAGGGGTGGCGCCCCTAGATCCCATCTAGTGGGGGGGGGCAAGGCAGATGGAGGCGTCCCCTAGGGAAACTCTAGGGTGGCTTGCCCCCCAAGCCAGGTGGAGGGAACCCTAGGGGAGGTGCCCCACCTCTCCTGGTTACGTGGGAAAGGGTGAGGGGGCGCAAAAACCCTTAGTGGGCTGGTTTGCCCCCTCCCCTTGGCCCATGGCGCCCCCAACACTTGCCCTCCCCCCAAACCCCTTTCTGTGATGTTGGTCATCACCCGGTACCCCCAGAACAATTCTGGAGTCCAATACCCTTCGTCCAATATATCAAACTTCACCTCCGTACCATTCCAGAGTTCGTCGTCATGGCCGAGATTTCATACGGGACTCCTAACAACCCTTGGTAACCACCATAATGACTCAACTGTACTTATATCATCACCAAACATTAAGTGTGTACACCCTGCGGGTTCGAGAACTATGCAGACATGACCGAGACACCTCTAGGTCAATAACCAACAGTGGGACTTGTATGCCCATATTGGTTATTACATATTCTACGAAGATCTCGTCGGTCGAACCTCAATTTCAAGGATTCAACTAATCCGTATGCAGTTCCCTTTGTCTATCAGTATGTTACTTGCCCGAGATTCGATCATCGGTATCTCCATACTTGTTCAATCTCGTTACCGGCAAGTCTCTTTACTTGTTCTGTAATATAAGATTCCATGGCTAAATCATTAGTCACATTGCTTGCAAGCTCATTGTGATGATGTATTACCGAGTGGGCCCTGAGATACCTCCCCGTCACATGGAGTGACAAATCCCAGTCTTGATGCATGCCAACTCAACATATACCCTCGAAGATACCTGTAGAGCACCTTTATAGTCACCCAGTTACGTTGCAACGTTTGGTACACACAATGTACTCCTCCGGGGTCAGTGAGTTGCATGATCTCATGGTCATAGGAACATATACTTGACATGCATAAAATGATAGCAATAAACTTGATACGATCATATGCTACGTTTATTGTTTGGGTCTTGTCCATCACATGATTCTCCCAATGATATGATCCCGTTATCAAATCACAACTCATGTCTATCGCTAGGAAAGCATAGCCATCTTTGATCAACGAGCTAGTCTTGTAGAGGCACACTAGGGACATGTTTTTGTCTATGTATCGACACATGTATCTGAGTTTCCGATCAATACAATTCTAATGGATAAGAAATGATTATCGTGAAAAGGGAAATATGATAACAACCAATTTATTGTTGCCTCTAGGGCATATTTCCAAAAGGAATTAGTTGCACTTTCACAGTTGCCTCTTCGCTGACAGGTGAAGGCGGAACCTCCTTCCCCTCCCTGCTTTCCCTCGCGGAACCACTTCATTCAAATCAAACACCGCATGAAAGAGGAGCCGTAGCCACCACCTCCATGCAGTGTCAAGGAGGAGCCACAGTCACCACCTCCATGCCACGTCTAGGAGGAGCGGTAGTCGCCACCACCTAGCAGTGCACCGTGGCGGCCTACCCAGCGTGATCGCTGCGAAGGCGCGCGGGCGCATACTCCACTACCTCAGCGATGGCCGCTGGGCATTGACGGTACTTTGTCCTCCCTAAGTGCCTTCATGGTGCATAAGTTCACGGAGAGGGTGTGTCGGAGGTGGGATAGGCGCAACGCCGCACATCGGGTGGAGTTCACGGACTCCAATGTCCCGCGTCCCAAATCCTTGCGGACACGGAGCTCGCAGCGGCCTGGATCATCGATCGGTCGAAAACCACGGTCAAGACCTTTGTGTGTAATATCTTGTTTGATATTAGGATTTAATATCCTATTTGCATGTTTATATCAATGATATTCTTGACGTTGGGTTAATTCAACCATCCAATGTATGCCAATTTTGGACAGAAGGTTATTACTGTTTCCAGAACGGTTGGTTGCGGAGGGTGATGTGACATGCACCGTTATAGCGCCCAAGATGCAATTCTATCTCTATCACGTGATGAATTCATGATTGGGGAAGAATTGTGTTTCGAGTGCATATCAAGGTGGCTATCATTACAACACACCATGTACTGAATAGATGAGAATACCAGATAAAGGCTTACACTCGCCACAAGGTACAACATGAATACATGAATACATCAATACATGGCAATCATCATACAGAAGAGCAGGACCCGACTACAAATGAAACCAAACGAAAAAGAAGAACTCCATCCACCCTGCTAATCCCAGGCTCCCGACCTGAAACCCATCCTATGATCGACAAAGAGGAAGAAGAAGAACTCCAAAAGCAAACATGCATCACTCTCACGTCAAAGCATCTCTTTACCTATACTTGCACCTATTGTTATAGTAATCTGTGAGCCATGGGGACTCAGCAATCTCATTGCCACGGGTATCAATACTAGCAAAGCTTAATGGGTATGAAATGGATAAGTGGTGAGGTTGAAGCAAGCACTAAGCATTTGTAGGTGGCTAACTTTTGAGTACAAGAATAAGAAGAGTAAACTACGCATAACGGACGTGAACTAGTATTTTATTAGAAGTTTAGTGATCTTGAACTACTTATGAGTAAAACATAACCCCACCGCGTTCTCTTCCCGAACTCCTTCGAAAAAAGAGACGGTCATGGTTACGCACACGGTTGTTGTATTTTATTAGAAGTTTAGTGTTAAGTTCTCTACAACCGTACATTATAAATTTCGAAGTCGCCACATAACCGCGTGCACGGCTTCCTAGTCCATTATGAATTACCATACACATCCGATGGAACATCCTCACACCATGATAACATGATGCTTATGACAAGCCACTCATCAAAGGAAAAACTAAACCAGCAAGACCTCTTGACATGCCGACACCCTGATAGGAGCTGCGCGTACCTCGTTTGAGGTCACAACGGATGAGTTATGGTTACAATGACCAAATTCACAAGTTGCCCTGGGCGGCACCGCAAGCTGCTCTAGTTTGGTCTCACGAGGACCACTGTCCCGGGTTTGTTGATTAATTATCCTCAGGATACATAAAGTCCCTATGCAAGTTTTAGTTGTTATTGGGCAAATGTAACGCCAAATTTGGTCCTTGCTGGAAGAGTTTTAACCTAAGCGAATGATCAGGGGGGTCCCCATAAAACCCCACACATGTTAGGAGCACTCATCAAGGAACATAACACCTGTCAGGACCCCGATCCTAAGTCACACCGATCTAGCATGTAACACATCATATCACTTTGCGGCCTCACGCACGGTATTCCCACGGGTGCCACCTTACCTGGCCCGGGACCATTTGTGCCTTTTGGCTCACGTATATGATAGTGCCGCTAGCATCCATATGACAAAGAACCCGGGCTGACATGGCTAGTCATGAACCCAAAGTGGCACTAACTTACAGGGACATGCATACATGACCCAACAACGAATGTGTCGGTCATCAGCGAGTGAATCCAGGCTGTAGCACTGGGCTAGCAGGACTCCGGTGAACCGGGATGTAGCGGGCTAACAGGACTCCGGAATTCATCGCGTGACATTTCCCCGAGGGGACAGACACAGGAATGAAGAAGGACACATGCCGGCCAGCCTAAGTGTTCCGGAGCAGTAGCAAGCTACCATGGCTCAGTGGAAACACTAGGAGACATTTCCCGGTAAGAGAGGCTACTAAGGATAAACAACTAGATAGTCAGATCCCACACATACCAAGCATTTCAATAACATACACACAATATGCTCGATATGTGCAAATACAACATGGCATCACAACATGACTCTATGACTCAAGTATTTTATTCAGTAGGCTCCGAGGAGCGAGATATTACAAACATGGGTCTCATGACCCAACACTCAGAGCATTCAAGTCAAAGCACAAGCGGAAGCTTAACATGTCTGAGTACAGACATCTACAAATGAAAAAGGCTGAGAAGCCTGACTATCTACCAGATCCTGCCGAGGGCACAAGATCGTAGTTGAGGTAATAAGCTAAACGTCGAAGTCCACGCGGTACTACTAGCGACACTGAAGTCTCTCTGCAAAAACATAAATTAAGCAACGTGAGTACAAATGTACCCAACAAGACTTACATCAGATCTAACTACATATGCATCATTATCAACAAGGGGATCGTGGGGTTTAACTACAGCAAGCCAGCTTTGACTCAGTGGCTATCCTAAACTACGACTGCAAGTAACTCTTTTGAGGTGGCGCACACGAGTCCACATATTCACCATATCAATACACCACTATGGATCCGCTCCTGTCTCCCTACGAGAACGCCATCCATAGCACTCACGCTTATCTTGCGTATTTTAGAGTATCCACTTTCACTTGTCTATGAACTGTACAGGCAACCCAGAAGTCCTTTACTGCGGACACGGCTATTCGAATAGATCATATTAACCCTGCAGGGGTGTACTTCTTCACACACGCTCTCACCACTTACCGCCATTTACACGACATGTACTCGGCAACCTTCAAGCGGAATCCCGGCGAGGGTGTCAGCCACGACCTGACTAACCACACAAGTCTCTCGTCCAGGTTTATCGCCTATTCGGGTTCCATCCGCAAGGAGATCCGGCAGGGGTGTCGCTCACGGCCCCAAATGATGTGAGCAGGGTTCCCAAGCCCACCATCCGGGTGCCACTTGGTACACCGTGCCATTGTGCCTAGTCTGTCCCAAGCCCACCTGTACTGGGTGCCACTTGGTAGACTACTAACACTACCTACAAACACCAGAAACTAGTTGCAACTCCTGGACAGAGATCAAGTTGATTAATAAGTCAAGAGAGTCAATTAAGGATCCCAATGTGTGGTAGTAGCTGTTCATGGATCACAAACACAGAACTCAGTTCCTGAGGACGGCTGCAATGAGACAACCCACCATGTACTCCTACATGGCCTCTCACCGCTACCTTTACCAAATCGTGTTAACACACTTAGCTCACACACAGTAGGACATGTTCACACACCTCTGATTCATCCCCGATGAATCAGACCTGACTCAACTCTAAGCAGTAGCAGGCATGAAAAACAAGCATGAATGAGTAGGCACATCAGGGCTCAAACAACTCCTACTCATGCTAGTGGGTTTCATCTATTTACTGTGGCAATGACAGGTCATGCAGAGGAAAGGGGTTCAGCTACCGCAGCATGTAACAGATGAATCGTTGTTATCCTAATGCAGTAAAAGAGAGCAGAAGCGAGAGAGTGGGATTGTATTGGATTGAACAAGGGGGTTTTGCTTGCCCGGCACTTCTGAAGATAGTATAACTCTTCATCAGTGTCATCGAACTCATCGTCGAAACCACATCTATCGTGAGGGGACAAACACCGGCAAACAAGGAAGAACACAATCAATGCGATGCAAAGTATGATGCATGATCATGACATGGCAATATGCTATGATTTGAGCTAATGCAACTAACAACAGGTTAAATGAAGTTGGTTTGAATCCAAGATTCAAATTCAAACTCCATATGTGAAGGTTTAAATGCCATTTATATGATTTGTTCTAAACATCAGCTATAGTTGTTCTAACATGCATGAAAATGGTACAGATGGATAGATTGGATTTTTCTGATCATTTTTCATATACAAATTATTTCATTCTGAGTTACAGTTGTATTTATATGAATTTTGGAAGTTTTGGATATTTTCTGGAATTTCCTGAGTTATTTTAAATCCAGAAAATTATTAAGTGTGTCAGCTTAGCGTCACTGTGACATCAGCAGGTCAAAGGCGCTAGCCCAGGTCAAACCTGACGGCTGGGACCGACATGTTAGTGTAACAACTAACTAACATGGTTAGTTAGTGTTAAGTTAGCACTAACCTAGGTTAGTTAGTGCCTGGCCCACTTGTCAGTGAGACAACTAATTAACTAAGTTAATTAGCACTAACTAACTAACACCTAAACTAAATAAGGGCAATTAGCACTAATGATAACCCTACACTAATTCAGTCAAAGGTCGGCCCCACATGTCATGGACACAGGGGGGTCCCGCCATGGTCAAAGTGGGTCAAACCCACCGGCGTTTAGCCGCCGGCGGGATCAAACGCGGTGGAGGTGCTCGGGATTGGGCTGTGGTGTCCCGTTCGATGCCCGGATAGGCTCGTTGGAGAGCTCTTGCCAGCGCGCATCGGATGGGGGTGGTAGATGGGCATGTGGTGGCCGGAGCTGACGGCGGCGAGCTCGACAGCGGCGGTCGTCGTTCGGGTGTGCACAGAAACGCGGCTGCGGTGGCCTAGGCGATGCGTGCGCGGAACCTCAACCATCTACGCGATGCAGCGATCAGGATGGACGTGCGCTCGGGACCTAATGGTCACCGGAGCATCGGCGGCGGCAAGCACGGCGGCGGCGGGTTTCGGTCGTCGACGAAGCGGCAGCTACGGCGTGCAACCGAGAAAATGGTGAGGGGGAGAAAGAGCAGCGGCTCACAGCGGTTGCAGCAGGCGTCGAAGTAGGCTCGGGGAGGCCGGAGCTAAGCGGGGCGGCGAGGCAGATCTCCGGTGGCCGAGGAGGGGACAAACATCGGGGCGGCGCTTCGGGGCCCTTCCGGTTGCGTGGCTCGGTGAGGAGGTAGGGAACGAGGTGGCGGAGCACGGGGACGCGGAGAGGGAGCGAGGGAGTGGCTGTGGCCGCGGTGGTGCTCCTCCTCGGCGGCGGCGCGGTTCGGTGAGGTGGGGAAAAGGCGAGGGAGGAAGAACCAGAGGAGGAGGAGAGCTCCAGGGAGAGAGGGGAGAGGTGCAGGGTCGGGGCGGTGCCGAGGAGTGACTTCGAGGCATCGCCACGCTGTCCAAGTGGGGCAGGCAGCCAGGGAGCTGCGTGGCGAGCTCGGCGTGCGCGGGCGTGCTCCTCTCTGCCTGCCTGGCAAGAGGAAGCAGGTGACTGGCATGGGCCAGCACAGTGCTGGGCCGGCCAGTGGGCTACCAGGTGGGTTGCGCCAGGTAAGTGGCGAGGTAGTTTCCTCTCTCTCTCTCTCTGTTATTCTGTTTTTGTATTTTTTTGTAAGTTTGTGGCTTTATTAAAAATAGTTAGACACCTTCAAAAATCCTGAAAATAATCATAGTCTCTGTTTAGATTAATTCCAACAGCCCACACTTATTTCCAGAATTATTTGAGCATTTAAAATATTTACTAGCATTTAAATGCCCAAATGCAAAGTACATATGATTTAATTCAGTGACCAAATATGTCATGGAAAAATGTGCAACACCTCTGGTTATGGTGCTAGCATTTTCCAGAAATGATGATCATTTTTGAAAGCCATTTGGATTCACTGAAAATATTTTTAGGTTGAACCTATTTGAATTCCATTTGGTGCTAGGGTTTGGACATCCCCATTTCAACTTAAATAAAATTTAAACATGATGCACACATGAAGTTAGCCTAGTGCAATGCCAGAAGCTAGGGATGTGACAACTCACCCCCACTAAGCAAAAATTTCGTCCCGAGATTCAAGCATGAGGTAAGAAGACAAAGGGACACAAACTATCACAATCTTCTCGATCCAGGTTGCACTTCATAAGGGCGTTGATTCGATCACCATCTTTGTCTTGTCGTCTTGTTCTGAGAACTCCAGCTAACATGACAATGAGAGATGAAGGAGACTCTAGAAGGATCGATCTTCTCGAAGATCGAACAACTCAGGATTAACTAATGGAATGAGACATTGCAACATCTCTCAGACTGAGACACGAAGCACACATCTAGAGGGATGTAGTGGAACAGATGACGAGGGTTCACTAGGTAGACAACAATTCCACACCTAAGGGGGTGGTGAACGGTTGTCAACGTAGCGAGGAGTTGAGTTTCCATGATACCACAACGAGACACCTTAGGGATGGTGACTCGTAGATATATCCCTTTAGGTGGCAAAAAGAATTACCTTTGATTCAGAGATCATTGAAACTCTTTTATACGAACCTAAGGCAATTCTCGAGCGATCGTTTGGAGGGGTTCGGTAGAATGGCATACCCGGATTAGAATGGATGATGTGGATTACCTTGTTGACAACAACACAAGGGATTATTTTAGCAACTGGGGAGAAGCTCAATAGTAGAGAGTGAGTCCAATGTTTGAAAACTTATAGCATAGCCGAAGAAACTGAGAGCACTATGCAATTGATGCCGATAATAAACCCTAGCACTTGCGCGTGCTCTCAAGAACTTGAGCATCTCCATATTCATCAAGGTTTTACCAATATCCGTGTCAAGGATCCTGGCAACACAATATACCACCATGATGAATAGTGATGGATGATGCAGATGCAAACGAAGATAACACCTTCTCAGATTTCACCTCAGCGAGGCCAAGGAAACAGAATCTGGATGATTGACCGAGAGACATTTAGCACTCCGCTTCTAATGTTCTCCTTGATGTGCTAGTGTATCCCATTCATATGGTTTGATATCTAGAACATCAAGTAAAGGTCGGACTTCGGGAACACAAAAATCCATGAGGAACAACTAGGGAGTAAATGCTACGAAATCCTTATGGGGAGGTGGCCAACTTCTTCAATCAAGATACTACAATAATAGGTCTTCCGGCTGGGTGTGTTGGCCACGACATCCACTTTACCAGTTATCGAGGGACCAATATTATAGTTCTTGGGAAATGTTCCAACCATCATATCTGCCTGAGATTCAGATCTGGTTGGTGTCAGGATATTCCAGACACATCAAGTCTAGAAGGAAAAATGAAAGTTTGCAACACAAATCGACGAGATGACGTTGCGAGAGTCTTGGGGAATGAACTACAATAGCAAGCTCCAAAACATGAGCTGGCTTTGCTAAACACATGTGAACACACTATCCCATACAAGCATGACCACATAGTAGTCTTATAATAAAACACTACCGAGTTTTGGTTGGGAACCATCAACGAGGATATCAAAGTCCTAACATAAGTCCGGATTAGCTCTTATGAAGGAATTCCTTTTACTGGAATAAATCAGTTAGTGGCTTGGTGTGCTAGGGAATTCATATGGAATGAAGATGATCAGTCTATCAGACCATAGAATACTTCACACATGCATGACTGACTTGGGATGATTCCAGAGGAGCAAAAACAAACTTTCTCGAATTCACGGCGGCAACTTACATCAAATGCATGTGAATCAAAGGAAGTCACTTCTTTCATCCAACATATACTTCATGAACGGGGCATGAAGGAAATGCTTACACAAGTTTCCAACACTAGCTTAATGTTCAACAAAATCATGGAGGAGATAAGGATGTTGTCGATGGGCTCAACAACAATTCATCCAGGTTTCCATATAAAAGGAATTCCATAGTTAAGTGAACACGGTGATAGCATTGGTCAGACCAAAGAATATAATGGTGTATGGTCGAGGAAAAACCACGAGTAAGACAACATTACGAATATCGTTGGTTCTGATTTGATTTGACGATAGCCCATACTCAAATCAAAGATTGGATAAGATAATAGATCCAGCAATTGGCCATGAGGATCAACCAATGAAGATATCGTCTTTCTTCAAAACACACCAACACCAGGATATACCTTTGAAACGAACTAAGTTAGGTAAGCTTTTATCTTCCAACTCTCCAAGTTGTCGTTTAGCTTAACCAACTAGCTCAGGGGTATCCAACACGGATTCTTGGAGAAAGGGTGGTTTCAAAAACCAACTTGGTCACGAGCTCAACATAGCAGTCAGGTGAGAACCTGGTGATACTTCCGAGAAGATAATCGAAAAATCACGAACCACCGATATGCTACTAAACTCGAGAACAATCTTGCTTTTCGGGGCAAGACGATATGATCAAATAAGCAAGGATTGGCACTACCCTAACTCATTGATCGGGAGTGCACTGGAAATAAGGACTAGGTAGCACGATCAACCTTAGTATGATGACTCAAGAACGAATACGCTAAGAATGAAATTATTGTCCTTTAACTACCAAGCAACGGGGTTGCTAGCAGTATTGATTTCACACATCACGATTCACTTGTCGGCATTCCAGTTCAACAACACGGGGACCAAGGAATGAATAATGATGGCGAGAAGTATCACTGCACCAAGAATTCATAAGATGATGTGTAATTCCTATGACTTTCTTGACGTAAAGAGGGTAATACTTCAGGGTAGAACAGAACAAAAACTGGATTCGTATTTGATCTGCGGAGTATGACTACTTTGACCCAATCCTAGATATGGATGAGGTACTGGAGTTCATTTCTCCTAGTCATTCTAGGATAGAATGACTTGACAGAACACAAGAATAATAGGCGTCGATGAACGATTGCACGCATACTCTTGACTATCAATTGGTAGACGAGGGTCAGAAGACAACTAAAGAGGGACAACTCAAAGGAACATACGATTTTCTGAGTAGTGGATGCATAGGTTAGTATGTCGAAACAAGTTCAACAAGTTTCTTCCGGATAACCCATGCAGTAAAGCAGAACTGGCAGAGTCGCAATATAGAATGGAGAACTCATCGAGGGCACTCCTGTTGTGATCTTTTGATCCAACAAACTTCTGCCATAAAGTGGTTCATAGTATTTGGAAGAAGGAAATACCACGAACTTCGAGGACTATTGCAAGGTTACCAATTTCCTAAAGGAACTAGCAAACACTAACAACATGAAGTAGGTAGAGTGAATCTCGGGTCAGAAGCCCAGGAATAGAAAAACTACCAACTAAATGGCATCACGGGATGCTTTCGAGAATGATGGCCAGGATCATCACACTGGAACACAAAACATGGCTAGATTACTAGGTGATACTCTAGACATCTAGGGTCATAATAATAGCTCCACCATATACGTCAAGGCAATAGAGTACCTTAACTCACCATTTAGTGTGGTTAACCTGGCCAGAAAGGTCATCAAAAACAGAGGGAAAGGATTTTGCAATTGCATCAGATTATTTAGAAACCTGGGATGACTCGGACAGCATAACGGCTGTAAATGCTCAAAAAGATTTGGGACATGCTACAAAAATGGTGGCATAACCACTCAGAAGCATAATATCAAGGTTTCGAGATCAACAGTTAACATACGGAGGTAGTCAGAACCGAACTGAGGCTTAAGTCCAACAATTCTATAAGTCTTCGGATTAGTAACACGTGATCCTAATAGAAAGAAGCGAAAGCCTAGTTCCTTAACCCTGTAGGAAAGATAAGATGACTCATATCAGAAGGGCATAAGGTATAAGGAGTAAAAAGAACCTTACGTTCCCAATCACAATCAATTCCCTTACATAACTAAAGAACTTCTAGACTCAACTTCGACCAGTTTGGCTTGGTAATCCTACAGGCAGTCAGGCTCTGATACCAAAGCTGTCAGGACCCCGATCCTAAGTCACACTGATCTAGCATATAACACATCATATCACTTTGCGGCCTCACGCACGGTATTCCCACGGGTGCCACCTTACATGGCCCGGGACAGTTTGCACCTTTTGGCTCACGTATATGATAGTGCCTCTAGCATCCATATGACAAAGAACCCGGGCTGACATGGCTAGTCGTGAACCCAAAGTGGCACTAACTTACAGGGACAGGCATACATGACCCAACAACGAACGTGTCGGTCATCAGCGAGTGAATCCAGGCTGTAGCACTAGGCTAGCAGGACTCCGGTGAACTGGGCTGTAGCGGGCTAACAAGACTCCGGAATTCATCGCGTGACATTTCCCTGAGAGGACAGACACATGAACAAAGAAGGACACATGCCGGCCAGCCTAAGTGTTCCGGAGCAGTAGCAAGCTACCATGGCTCAGTGGAAACACTAGGAGACATTTCCCGGTAAGAGAGGCTACTAAGGATAAACAACTAGATAGTCAGATCCCACACATACCAAGCATTTCAATAACATACACACAATATGCTCGATATGTGCAAATACAACATGGCATCACAACATGACTCTACGACTCAAGTATTTTATTCAATAGGCTCCGAGGAGCGAGATATTACAAACATGGGTCTCATGACCCAACACTCAGAGCATACAAGTCAAAGAACAAGCGGAAGCTTAACATGTCTGAGTACAGACATCTACAAATGAAAAAGGTTGAGAAGCCTGACTATCTACCAGATCCTGCCGAGGGCACAAGATCGTAGCTGAGGTAACAAGCTAAATGTCGAAGTCCACGCGGTACTACTAGCGAGACCGAAGTCTCTCTGCAAAAACATAAATTAAGCAACATGAGTAAAAATGTACCCAGCAAGACTTACATCAGATCTAACTACATATGCATCATTATCAACAAGGGGATGGTGGGCTTTAACTGTAGCAAGCCAGCTTTGACTCGGTGGCTATCCTAAACTACGACTGCAAGTAACTCTTTTGAGGTGGCACACACGAGTCCACATATTCACCATATCAATACACCACTATGGATCCGCTCCTGTCTCCCTACGAGAACGCCATCCATAGCACTCACGCTTATCTTGCGTATTTTAGAGTATCCACTTTCACTTGTCTATGAACTGTACAGGCAACCCAGAAGTCCTTTACCGTGGACATGGCTATTCGAATAGATCATATTAACCCTGCAGGGGTGTACTTCTTCACACACGCTCTCACCACTTACCGCCGTTTACACGACATGTACTCGGCAACCTTCAAGCAGAAGCCCGGCGAGGGTGTCGGCCATGACCTGACTAACCACACAAGTCTCTCGTCCAGGTTTATCGCCTATTCGGGTTCCATCCGCAAGGAGATCCGGCCAGGGTGTCGCTCACGGCCCCAAATGATGTGAGCAGGGTTCCCAAGCCCACCATCCGGGTGCCACTTGGTACACCGTGCCACTGTGCCTAGTCTGTCCAAGCCCACCTGTACCGGGTGCCACTTGGTAGACTACCAACACTACCTACAAACACCAAAAACTAGTTGCAACTCCTGGACACAGATCAAGTTGATTAATAAGTCGAGAGAGTCAATTAAGGATCCCAATGTGTGGTAGTAGCTATTCATGGCTCACAAACACAGCACTCAGTTCCTGAGGACGGCTGCAATGAGACAACCCACCATGTACTCCTACATGGCCTCTCACCACTACCTTTACCAAATCGTGTTCACACACTTAGCTCACACACAGTAGGAAATGTTCACACACCTCTGATTCATCCCCGATGAATCAGACCTGACTCAACTCTAAGCAATAGCAGGCATGACAAACAAGCATGAATGAGTAGGCACATCAGGGCTCAAATAACTCCTACTCATGCTTGTGGGTTTCATCTATTTACTGTGGCAATGACAGGTCATGCAGCGGAAAGGGGTTCAGCTACCGCAGCATGTAACAGATGAATCGTTGTTGTCCTAATACAGTAAAAGAGAGCAGAAGCGAGAGAGTGGGATTGTATCGGAATGAACAAGGGGGTTTTGCTTGCCTGGCACTTCTGAAGATAGTATAGCTCTTCATCAGTGTCATCGAACTCATCGTCGAAACCACGTCTATCGAGAGGGGACAAACACCGGCAAACAAGGAAGAACACAATCAATGCGATGCAAAATATGATGCATGATCATGACATGGCAATATTCTGTGATTTGAGCTAGTGCAACTAACAACAGGTTAAATGAAGTTGGTTTGAATCCAAGATTCAAATTCAAACTCCATATGTGAAGGTTTAAATGCCATTTATATGATTTGTGCGAAAAAGCAGCTATAGTTGTTCTAACATGCATGAAAATGGTACAGATGGATAGATTGGATTTTTCTGATCAATTTTCATATATAAATTATTTCATTCTGAGTTACGGTTGAATTTATATGAATTTTGGAAGTTTTGGATATTTTCTAGAATTTCCTGAATTATTTTAAATCCAGAAAATTATTAAGTGCGTCGGCTTAGCGTCACTGTGACGTCAGCAGGTCAAAGGCGCCAGCCCAGGTAGAACCTGACGGCTGGGACCCACATGTCAGTGTAACAACTAACTAACAGGGTTAGTTAGTGTTAAGTTAGCACTAACCTAGGTTAGTTAGTGCCTGGCCCACTTGTCAGTGAGACAACTAATTAACTAAGTTAATTAGCGCTAACTAACTAACACCTAAACTAAATAGGGGCAATTAGCACTAATGATAACCCTACACTAATTCAGTCAAAGGCCGGCCCCACATGTCATGGACACAGGGGGAGGGGTCCCGCCGTGGTCAAAGTGGGTCAAACCCACCGGCGTTTAGCCGTCGGCGGGATCAAACGCGGCGGAGGTGCTCGGGATTGGGCTGTGGTGTCCCGTTCGATGCCCGGCTAGGCTCGTTGGAGAGCTCTTGCCAGCGCGCATCGGATGGGGGTGGTAGATGGGCGTGTGGTGGCCGGAGCTGACGGCGGCGAGCTCGACAGCGGCGGCCGTTGTTCGGGTGTGCACAGAAACGCGGTTGTGGTGGCCTAGGCGATGCGTGCGCGGAACCTAAACCGTCTACGCGATGCGGCGATCAGGATGGACGTGCGCTCGGGACCTAATGGTCACCGAAGCATCGTCGGCGGCAAGCACGGCGGCGGTGGGTTTCGATCATCGACGAAGCGGCAGCTACAGCGTGCAACCGAGAAAATGGTGAGGGGGAGAAAGAGCAGCAGCTCACAACGGTTACAGCAGGCGTCGAAGCAGGCTCGGGGAGGCCAGAGCTGAGCGGGGCGGCGAGGTGGATCTCCGGCGGCCGAGGAGGGGACAAATGTTGGGGCGGTGCTTCGGGGCCCTTCCGGTCGTGTGCCTCGGTGAGGAGGTAGGGACCAAGGTGGCGGATCTCGGGGACGCGGAGAGGGAGCGAGGGAGTGGCTGTGGCCGCGGTGGTGCTCATCGGCGGTGGCGGCGCGGTTCGGTGAGGTGGGGAAAAGGAGAGAGGGAAGAGCTCCAGGGATAGAGGGAAGAAGTGCAGGGTCGGGGCGGTGCCGAGGAGTGACTTCGAGGCGTCGCCACGCTATCCAAGCGGGGCAGGCAGCCAGGGAGCTACGTGGCGAGCTCGGCGTGCGCGGGCGCGCTCCTCTCTTCCTGCCTGGCGAAAGGAAGCAGGTGGCTGGCACGGGCCAGCACAGTGCTGGGCCGGCCAGTGGGCTGCCAGGTGGGCTGCGCCAGGTAAGTGGCCAGGTAGTTTCCTCTCTCTCTCTATTATTCTGTTTTTCTATTTTTCTATAAGTTTGTGGCTTTATTAAAAATAGTTAGACACCTTAAAAAATCCTGAAAATAATCATAGGCTCTGTTTATTAATTCCAACAGCCCACACTTATTTCCAGAATTATTTGAGCATTTAAAATATTTACTAGCATTTAAATGCCCAAATGCAAAGTACATATGATTTAATTCAGTGACCAAATATGTCATGGAAAAATGTGCAACACCTCTGGTTATGGTTCTAGCATTTTCCAGAAATGATGATCATTTTTGAAAGCCATTTGGATTCACTGAAAATATTTTTAGGTTGAACCTATTTGAATTCCATTTGGTGCTAGGGTTCGGACATTCCCATTTCAACTTAAATAAAATTTAAACATGATGCACACATGAAGTTAGCCTAGTGCAATGCCAGAAGCTAGGGATGTGACAACACCGGTATGGTAGAAACTAAGGCAGTATGAGTGGAACAAAATACCAGGCAAAAGGTCGAGCCTTCCACCCATTACCAAGTATATAGATGCATTAATTAAATAAGAGATATTGTGATATCCAACGATATCCATGTCTCAACATGGAACAACCTGCAACTAGCAACCTATAAGAGCAGTTGAGCAAAGCGGTAACATAGACAAACAACAGTTTGCTAGGATGGTGAAGGTTAGAGGCTTATCGTGGCAATTGGGAGGTTGACAAACAGTTAGTTGGTAGCGAGACATAGCAATAGCATCGATAAACTACCAAGCAAAGATAGTAGTGATATCTAAGGTAATGGTCATCTTGCCTAAAATTCCGCTAGGAAGAAGACCGTATGTATGAAGTAGACGAACGGGCGTAGTCGAACGAATCCTCAAACTCCACAATATTTCGGAAGTCTAGCGAGTAGAAGCAAATGCAGAAACAAACAAATGACATGGTAAACACCACAATGTATCCATGATATGATGCGCAAACAATCATGATGCGAGTCTGGTTTAAAGAGGCATGTCAAGTAAAAATGCAACAAACAATATTACAAATTAAGTGGAGCATATCGACGAAACCCCACATTCCAATTATTTAGTTCACTCCCGTTTACGCTACTCATCAACTTTAAATGTTGGTTAACATGGCAAGAGGTGAAGCATAATTAGTCTACCTATCTCGGGAATTTAAATAAGGACGAAAACGACAAACAATTATTTCAGAAAATCCCCATGTGCAACTTCCGAATTTGGTACAGTTCTGCCCTAAATCATATTTTATTATTGCTAAACATGCAAAGTAAGTGCACCATGTTATTCTACTCATTTTTCTAGACAAGTTACATATGAATTTCATTTAAATCAGAGCTACGATTAATTAGTTATGAAATAAACCATTTTAGCATGTCATTTATGCAAATTAATGCAAACATTAATTTAAACATTTTTAACATGTATGAAAGTTGGGTATTAGGAAACTACATGAAATTCTAAGCATTTTACATATAAGGTTTTTTAATTCCGATGCACGGTTATTTATATGAGTAATGCAATTTAATGGCATTTTTTTAAATATGTACTGTCCATATATTGAGAAATCGTAGTGAGCAGAAAAAAAACACTACGGGCTGAAACCAAGGCGAATCTGGCCAACAGCAGCACTGGGCCGCGGATAGTAATGCAGTGCATGTGCGGAGAATAGGGGCGCGTCGCTCACCTTGGGCCAATGGGCCGGTGGGGGATGCAGGCCGGGCTGCGGTCTATTGCAAGGGCCGACACAGGTGAATAGGAGGCCTAGGCAGGAGCTGGCGCTGGGCCGGAGGCACGTGAGGTGGGAATTCCCTATTGGACGCGCTTTGCGTCAAAATGCCGTTGTTTCGCATAGAGATCGTTGGTCGCGATAGTATTGGGCCGACCCATTTAGCCGTGTCAGCGTTCCCGGTTTTGAGAACTTTCTAGAGGTTTCCAGTCGGGTTTCTACGGTTTTGGGAAACTTCTAGAAGGTCCCTGAATAGGCTTTTTTCTATTCTGTTTCTTTTTTCTTTTCTTTTTGATTTTCGCAATTTTTCTTTTCTCTCCATTTTTTGATATCTGTTTATTTCATTATTCCTGTTTTCTTTTCTTTGTTTTCAGTTTACATTTTCAAATTTATTTTTGTTTTCTTGTTTTTTGGAAAATCACAAAAATGTTCGCACTTTTACAAATACTATTCTAAATAACAATTAATGTTCCTCTTTTCCAAATTTTGTTCAGAAATTGCGAAAAATGTTCAATTGTTCAGAATTTTTATTTGCTTCTTTCCAAAAAATGATCGAACATTCATAAAACGTATAGAATTTTCATATTTTCGAAAATGTTTCTACTTTT
Organism: Triticum aestivum; assembly: GCF_018294505.1. Taxonomy (NCBI): domain Eukaryota; kingdom Viridiplantae; phylum Streptophyta; class Magnoliopsida; order Poales; family Poaceae; genus Triticum; species Triticum aestivum. The sequence goes on along the minus strand of NC_057804.1, from coordinate 294,523,428 downwards.
ATGTACTAAAAAATTGTTCACATTTCCAAAAAATTGTTCAGAATTTTCGAATTCTTTTACTTCAATTTTTTTTCTCAAAATGAAAAAATGTTCAGGACATTTTTTGTGTTCCCATGTTAAGTATTTTGTCTCGATTTTAGAGGAAAATGTCTGAACTGAAAAATGTTCGGTGTTTTTCATTTTTTGTCCCAATGTTCAAATTTTGTTCTTGATTTCCAAATTTTGTTCTCTAAATTCAAAACATATTCAGGATTTTAATAAAAAATTCCATGCTCAAATTTCGTTCTGTAAATTCAAAAGATGTCCGGCATTTTCAATTTTTTGTTCCCATGTTAAATTTTTGGTCTCTATTTTAAAGAAAAATGTCTAAACGGAAAAATGTTCTGCGTTTTTTATTTTTTGTCCCCTTGTTCAAATTTTGTTCTTTATTTCAAAATTTTGTTCTCTAAATTCGAAACACATTCGGGATTTTAATAAAAACTCCCATGTTCAAATTTTGTTCTCTAAATTCAAAAGATGTTTGGGATTTTCATTTTTTTGTTCAAAATTAAAATGTATGCATAAGTTTTGAAAATTTAGTCGTGTTTGTCATGATTGTTCGGAAGTATATTTTTTTGCTCCGTCTTTTCGAAATCTGCTTGTGATTGTTTTTCAAGTGTTATGTTTTGTGGCTGGATTTAGGTCTTCTAGTATCCTGATGTTCTTCCATCTGTAAGACTTGGTGGGCGCTTTGGCTAGCAACACTCGCACAATAGCGTGCGGTCGCAGGTTCGAATCCTGGCAACTCTTGTTTTTTTCGCATTCGTCATTTTTTCCACCTCGCATCATGTGGGCCGGCCCAGATAATGTGCCCCCTCTGCGTCGGGTTCGTATTTGACGCAAAATGCATCGTAAAGGAGGTCTCCGTGAGGTGGCCCACACATCTGTCTCTCTCATTCAACGGATGAGGCCGAGGGGGTTGGACGCGCTCGACCCTAGCGATGCAAAGAAGGCAACGACAGCGGGGGCTCTGTGACTCCGACGATGGCGCGTTGTAGAGAAGGCGGAGGATGGGCTTGGGCAGATCTAGCGCGGGTCCTTTCAGATTCGACCATTCCAGGTGTAGGGGGTGCTTGGAGGACTCCGATGGTGAACTCGGGCGGCGATGCTGCTGTCCATGGCGACCATGGCTGGTACCTGAGGGAGGGAGCGAGGGAGAGAGAGAGATCTAAGCGAGAGAGAGAAGGAAACCGGAGGGGTAAGGAGGGGAAGGAAGCTAGGGAGAAGGGGCGGCGACCTGGTCGTGGGCGGTGCCGTCTCCGACAAGCTGCCCGACAACGTGCGGTGGAGGGTTGAGCGGGAGCTCCCTGATCCCCATCTGCGCATGGAGAGTGATGACCCACAAGTATAGGCACTACAAAAAAAATACACACCCGTGACATTTAGGCCCAAACGAAAAAAATTATGCCATGGTTATGACACTTCTATGACGATAATTTTGACAAAACACGTATCATCATAGATGTGGTCTCCTACTTCTATGACAAAATATCATGACAGAAAATGGGCTTTTCGTCCTCGGCAGGCCGGGGAAACACCTGCATGACATTCTTTGGGCTGTCCATGACATAAAAAATCATGGTAGAAGTGAGGGCGTGGAAATTTTCGTGGAGTTCCCGGCTACGATGGGTGGTTGAGCCGAGTGATGCAGTGTGGTTTGTGCATTTCTCTCTCATACGCGCGCGTGGTGCGAGCCGTGTTCGCTATAACTGAACCCGGGCGAGGTGTGAACCCGAGCGATCGCACTCCCACACACTGAAGGCGATCGATCGTCGATCCCTTCGCTGCTAACTGAACCCGACCGACTCCGCTGCTAACTGAACCCGATCGATCGCGCTGCTGCCGCTTAAAAGCCGATCAAACCCCCGTGCGAGACGTAGCTAGCCGGTTGGGTTGCCTCTGGATGAATAGTGCCCGTTGCTTCTGCGCACGTGATACGTAGAATGAGTCGAGATGTGGTGAGTCAAGCCGGTTGGGTTGGGTGT
>NC_057804.1:292908657-292910038 GCF_018294505.1 Triticum aestivum | reverse complement strand
CCCGAGCGCGCTCGCCGCCGCGCCTCGACTGTCCTCGCGGCCACCGAGCCCCTTTCGCCTCGCCATCGAGCCCATCGTCTCCGCCGCCGTCGTCTACCCAGTCCCCGTCCGTGAGCGCGAGCCGGGAGCCACTACGGGGAGCGGATCGAGCAGCCCCCTTTCTCCTCTGTCGTCGGTGACCGCCGTCATCTCCGGCCACCTCTGCGCTCCTAAGCTGTCGCAGGCTTTTCGTAGCCGCCCGGTGAGCTCCTCCCTTCCACCTTTCCTCTCCTCGCGCCGTGCCTTTCGCCGTAGCCAGCTCGCCCGCAAGCCGAGCTCCGCCGTCCGCCATTGCCGTCATCGGGCTCGCCACCGAGCTCCTCCGCTCGAGCTAGTAGCTCCGACGAGCTCCTGGAGCGCCGTAGACCTCGCCCAGCTCCTTCGTTCGCCAAAACACGCACTGCAACGCCGATCCCGACGAGGCCCCGAACCCCACCGCCGCCTCCACTCGTCGCCGACGCAGTTCCGGTCACCCCCGCGTCCAACCGACCACACGATGCGGCGCGGCTTCGTCTTCTCGTTCGAACGCGCCAAGTCCCGGGCCAAATGACCCCCTGTGCGCGATTCCCGGCGAAGTCCGGCGAGCCCCGCCTCTGTTTTGGTCGCCGGCGGCGAAACCCCGACGCGGCCGACGTGGCACACCTGGGCCCCGCCTCTGGGTCACTGCCCGTGGGCCCCCTGGCCCCAGTTGACCACGTTGACCGTGGTCAACTGTGCTGACTGGGCACACAGCGTCTCTGACACGCGGGCCCCATCGCATATTTTGTTAAATAAACGTTTTTTTTTTCTAAATAAAAATGATTAATTAAAACGTTAGTTAAATTAGTTAGTTAGTTAGTACTAACCAGTCACTGACTGCTGGGGCCCACGCCCCCTAACTAACCATGTTAGCTTAGTTAAGCCCCTGTTAGACAGAGAGGCTGACAGGTGGGTCCCACCTGTCAGTTTGACTGGTCAGCAGAGCTGACGCGATGCTGACGTCATTGATGACGTCATATTTTCCTTTTCTGTTAATATAAATAATTCCAGAATATTGTTTAAACTTTAAAAATTCATAGAAAATAAACCGTAACTCCGATGAAAATGTTTTCTATATGAAAGTTGCTCAGAAAAATCCAACGAATCCGAATACGCGGTCCGTTCATCTTTCACATGCCCTTAGCATGCTGAACATGGAACTTTCCCCCTCCGGTCATCTGTCTGACACAGGTCCGGAACCGGGAACACCTTCCCGGTTGAATTCCCCCTTCATCTATATCGTGTAGCCATACGTTAGGTCACTCCCGGCACCACATATTGCCATGTCATGCTTAGTGTTACCTCTGTTTGCTATGTATTTACT